>NC_046167.1:22243981-22338981 GCF_011064425.1 Rattus rattus
AGGGATATTTATCCTAACTCCCTTTTATTGATCTAGGCTGCAAAACAAATGATAGAACTGAGAATAGCTCCCTGCTTTTGTGAGTTAGCAAAAGGTATCCATGCCACTTATCACAGAGGACTATAGTGTCCTCAGCTGTTCATTGACCTAACAGGCTTGCAACTTATCATCAGACTGAGCACAGGGACCCTAGTGGAGGAGTTAGAGAAAGGACTGAAGGAGTTGAAGGGGTTTGCAACCCCATAGGAAAAACAACAATCTCAACCAGTCAGACCCCCCACCCAGTGCTCCCAGGGACTAAACCGCCATCCCAAGGATACATATGGGGGGGACCCATGGTTCCAGCCACATCTGTAGCAGAAGATAGCCTTGTCGGGCATCAATAGTAGAAGTCCTTGGTCCTGTGAAGGCTCATTTCCCTAGTGTAGAGGAATGACAAGGTGTTGAGGTGGGAATAGGTGGGTGGAAGGAGGAGCATCCTCATAGAAGCAGGGGGAAGGGGAAGGGAGAGGGAGGAACAAAGAAAGGTGATAATATTTGAAATGTAAATATATAAACTCTCCAATAATTTTTTTAAATACCACAAAACATTCCTGCTGCACTTATGTCCAGTGGACACCCTTAGGAGCTCTGGGGGACTCTGGTTTGTTCCATTTGTAGAGTGGACCGGAAGAGAAAAGGTAAAGGATAGGCAAAAGTTAGCTTGGGGTCAAGGAAAGTACAGGTGTTCAAGGCAGATGTGGTACAAACACCTGAATGCTGAACACAAGCCTGGTGATTCCTTCTAGTCTGAGTGATAGTATGGCCTGTGTTCTATAGCTTACATTAACAAATTATTGTCATAGATAACATAATTATTTCAGACCAGCTATTATAGTTCGATTTCTGCTCATACAGTAGAATACCACTATACTTGTTATTTGTGTTACTGCTGTGCAAAATACCCTTAGTTAGCATGTTCATTGCTGTGAAGAGTCACCATGGCCAAGGCAAGTCTTATAAAGGACAATAATTAATTGGGGCCAGCTTACAGGTTTAGAGATTTGGTTCATTATCACCAAGGCAGGAAGCACGCCAGTGTCCATGGCACTAGAGAATGAGCTAAGAGTTCTACATCTTGTTCCAAAGGAAACCAGGAGGAGTCTGAATCTCTCTTACTCCCTGGGCAGAACGTGAGCTTAGGAGCCTCAAAGCCCACTCCCACAGTGACACACTTCCTCCAATAAGGCAACCCCTCCTAATAGTGCCACCTCCCATGGACAAAACATAGTCAAACTGCCACATACCCCAACAGAAGCAACTCAATGAAGGAAGAATTTATTTGCCTCAGAGTTCAAAAGTACACTCTATTACACTGAAGAAGCCATGGCCATGGTGACAAGAGCTTGGCCATTCAACTGGTCACATTGAATCTGCAATGAGAAAGGAAGAAGCAATGAATGCTTGTGCTTAGCTAGTTTTTTTCCAGCTCAAGATTCCATTTCATAGAATGATGTCCCCCACAGTTAGGTAGATCTTCCTACTTCAGTTGACTTAATCTCAAAAAAACCTCTCACATACCCAGAATCACCTTATCTCTTAGGTGATTCTAGATGCCACTAAATTGGCAACCTTAACCATCACAACCACAGACTGACAAGTTACAAAAGATAGCATTAATTCTTTGTTCTGAAATATGGGAAGTCAACTATCAAGGGGCTCCTTGCTAGGTCATTATTCTAATCAGCATTAACTGTCAACTTGACACAGTCTAGAATCACTTAAGAAGGGAGTCTTGATTAGATAATTGGCTAGGACACATTTGCCTTTATGCACTTCTGTGTGGTTTTGTCTTGATTAATGCAAGAAAAACTGCCCAATATGGACAGCATACTTCCTTGGACAAGTGATCCTACGCTGTACAAGAAAGCTGGCTATGCATGAGGCTTATGAATGAGACTCCACAATTTCATCTTAAGCTTCTGCTTAAGCCCTTTCCTGGACTTCTCTCGATGATGGAATGTGATCTGAAAGTGTTAGACAAAAAAATCTTTTGTTCCCCTGTTACTTTTTTTATTGGATATTTTATTTTACATTTCAAATGTTATCCCCTTTCCCAATTTCCCCTCCTGCAACCCCCAACCCATCCTCCCCCCTCCTGCTTCTGTGAGGGTGCTCACCCACCTACCCACCTACTCCTGCCTCCCCTACCCTGAGGCATCAAGCCTTCACAGGACCTAGGGCCTCCCCTCCCATTGATGCCAGATAAGGCCATCCTCTGCTGTCTATATAGCTGAAGCCATGGAAGCATCCATGTATATGCTCTTTGGCCAGTGGTTTAGTCCCTGGGAGCTCTGGGGAGCTCTGGTTTGTTGATATTGTTGTTCTTCCTATGGGGTTGAAGTGAAACAGAGAGAACTAGGACAATCAGGAGAGAACAGCAAGGCAAACAAATATGTAGGAGATGATAAGTCAGTTCAAGTTCATATTTTTGCCATGAACCCACTCTCATGGTAATGAGCTCTGTCCCATGATGATGATTTTAATCTATTCTTGAGAACAGTGTCCCCATATGATTTTCAAGTTCCTATCTTTAATACTTTTACAATGTCAAATCTCAACATGGTTTCTGAAGAGGTCATTCAACCTATACCATCAGCCCTCACCAGTTAGCTGATGGACTCATCCTTTAGTATAAATATATGTAGATGCTATTTATAAGCTAATAATTACAAACCCAGGTGATAGAGGTATGGCTAACAGAGACTGGCAGGTAGCACCAGGAAAGGTCTGGCTACCCCAACGAGTAAGTTCCACATCCTCCTGTCAAGGACTCAATTCAATAAAAAAAAACACTGCCCTTACAGTTCTGTAGCATGGTGCTGCCCCACTAAAATGCCCAGATGAGCCCAGATCTTGGAGCCTCGGGCTGGCGCTACTGTCTCCAGAACCATTTGCTGCCATCTGGTTTGAAAGAATGAACATTAGATTCTCTTCTCATTCCTGGGCACTCACTCAACTCTAAGGCAGCTGCCTGTGTCAACACTGGTCTAACACTGATGCAGCTTCTGGACTTGACTGATCCCATGGATGTTTGATCATTTTTTTCTAACATGCCTTGTATATTCACTCTACTCGGTCTGCAACTTTGGATTGTAAATTCACAGAAGTCAAGAGCTGTGTCTTTACCTCTAGTGGATAGGACCAGGGATTTCTTTAGTAGAGGCCCCTTAATTGAGCCTTTTGGGTTTGCAATTCCTGGCCTTAGAACACCTTTCAGATTCAGTGTTTTAAGCCTAAATACATCACAACATAACAAGGTGTGTTTCCTACCATTTCTGTATGGTTTTTTGTTTGTTTTTGAAAAAAACCCTCAAGGGAAAATAACTCATCCAATAGATGCATGTCTTTCCTTTGACCAATAATCTGGGGGGGGGGGTTCAATTTAATTTGAAAAAATATGTGTTTAATTCCTCCCATTTCAATCTAGGAACTATCCAAGCATTTTATCTGGATCTGCAGATAGGTAATGGTTTCCACCACTCTTGATCTAACTTCCTTCCCAGCAATGTATCTGAAGGGAAGTGTTAGCTTTAGACAGTGGGGTGAGTCTTACAGTGAAAAGGACAAAGGGAGCCGTCAACACTAACAGCCATAACCTGGCTTAGCTGTAATATCCCCTATCATTCCACTATCTCATCTCTGTATCTTACATCTTAACTCATGGTGCGTCACATCCTAGCATCTAATTGCATAAAAAGCAAGACTTTGGCCACATTTTGTTCAATGCTACCACCCCAGAGCCTAGAGTGGTCTATAATAGATGACAATAGCTATTTTGGGGATTGACCTTCTAAAATTTTGTAATGAGATTTGAGAAAATCTATAATTCCTTAACCCCATGGCTTATAAGGAAAAGAACAATTGTTATCCATAAAGGCTTAGCAGCTGCTGTGAAGTCATATATCAACAGCACTGGAACTGTACTCAGTGATATTTGAGAGCCTCTGCTTTACTTACCTTGCATAGGACCAGCTAGCACAGTTGATCTCTCCTCTGCTTTGGAATTTCTCAGGGTATACCTGTAAGGCAAGCTCCTTCAAAAGCCTTCCTTACAGGTCAACCCAGATTTTCACATTGTGCTTTTTAATCCCCATTACTCTCTTTTCCCCCCTTCCCTCTTCTGCTGAAACCCTTCATATCCCTAACAAGCCTCTCCTACTTTCAAGTTATGCGTGTGTGTGCACACACTCATGCGTGCCTGCACATGAATGTTCATACATGTGTGTGTTTCACTGAGTTTGATAAGGATTGATGGGATGAGCATAAATGAGTGTTTACTTACTAGAGAGAACGTAGATGACTTTTCAGTAGCTACAGCACTTGGAGAAAATAGCACCCTCTCTCCACAGCAACCATTAATTGTTAATAGTCCCTCACCCCCCTCCCAAAAAAAGGCCTATTATGAGTTGTCCCATCACCATGCCCTCCCCAGAATGGAATGGGTGATAGATTCAATGTTGTTCAGGTAGGCACAGCTACAGTGAGTTCATGAGTCCATGTCATGTCCTAAAGACATCTTTTTTGTAGCACACCACTTCGTCATTACACTCCTTCTTCTTTCTTAGCATTCCTTACGCCTTCGAGAGGGTGATGTCCCTGTGCCATTTAGGGTCAATGACCTCATGGTCATTATTCTCAGTCTTCTGAGCAGTTTTGAGAGTCTGTCTTAACTGCTGCCTGCAGCCCTAAGATGCTTCTCTGATGAACAGGATAAACATCACTAATCTGTGGGTACAAGAACGTGTATTTAAAAGACAGTTTAATAATACATCCATTTAGCAAAACAGGAGGGGTTGGCGACTCCCACTCATACTGTGTCTCTTAAGAGATGTCATAATTTGTTGTTGGTTCTAGGCAGGTGTTAACTGACAGCATCCTCCAGAATTACACTTCATATCCCCTCTTTTATCCATCTAGAGTCTGTATCTCAAGCACAGCATATGTTTCAGCTGCAAGCTGTTGCCTACACTCCAAGGATGCTATGCTCTGACTATTTTTCTTTTGCTATGCCTTTAAATTTGATCTCTGCTTTGTGGAGGATGAGAACCTGCCATTCTCCGTCAGGGATTGTATCCCTCATTGTGAAATGCTATAGCCAGGGGCCAGCTTCTATTGGGTATTCAGATAAGAAAATCAATGCCACCATCACCAATACTAACTATAAACCTTTCCGAGTAAAATTCTCTCAGATGTTAATACACTGTCTCAATAATTAGATAAACATACCCAATGACTGGTTACCAGCCTAGAGAAGGGTCTAATTCTATTATTTTCACTGACAGAGTAGCCTGACAATCACCCCATCAAATGTCTGTCTGGGCTGCTTTTTGGCAGTCTTAAACATAACTATCGATGTAGAAATTCTTATGAAAGTAACTGCTCAAACATGAAAACCACAAGGCAGGAGCTCATTAAATAAAGAAATAGTGTGAGCTCTGCTCTGTACCAGATTAGAACTTTAAATGATCTTTCCTGCTAGCAGGTAAGGTATGGGGCCTTTAAATATGATTGTTCTCATTTAATCATGTGCTGAATGTAGCTGCCTAATTGCTAAATGTTTTCTCTTGTGCTTAAGTTTCATGCCACAGATTATTAAAAATTGACTTTACAATATTTATTTTACTTATCTTCTCAAGCCAGACTGGGCTTAGCCCATAGATTTGGTGAATTATTAATTTTTAAAGGCAATTTGTGCTACATTTTTCACTCGGATGAGGTCCAGAGAGACCCCAGTCTCTAGTGCAAACCATACAGAACTGAATCACTTTGATTCATCTTTAATCTAAAGATTCTCAAAGCACATAGCCAGAGATGTAAGAGCTAATGAGCCCTCCGATGTAATATGAAGGGCTAACACACATTTAGTTAATGCTTAGATCCATGTGATGAAAGAGGAGAACCACCGTTTCCAGCAGGTAATCTGAGCAATAACCTTGGACAATATAATTCATTCAGTTACGTAATAAGAGCTGCTTAGAGAAATAATGAAGCATTAATAAAATCACAGAGCCAACAAACACCTCTACAGCACCCATAATTCACTGCAGATCCCCCCAGACTGAGATTATTACACCACTGTTCACCCACTCTATCTAAGACTGTATCCTCTAAACATGTCATCTTTGCTCTTTCTACAATTCAGCATACTTGTGGGAGACTAGAGATAAACATCTCAAAACCTCTCTCTCTCTCTCTCTCTCTCTCTCTCTCTCTCTCTCTCTCTCTCTCTCTCTCAATTCTAATGTATGTCAGGCTAACCTTAACATGCTATATAGCTAAGGATAACCTAGAACTTCTAAGAGTCTCTTTCGTTTACCTAGAAAGTGCTGGGATTATAGGCTTGTATCACTATGATTATTTTGTGCAGTGCTGAATATTGAATCCAGAGCTTTATGCATGCTAAGCAAGCACCCTACCCACTCAACTTCAGATTCTCTTAAAATAAACATGAACTGGAAAGACCCTCAAGGATTTCAGAAAGATCCAATGGAAGACATTTGTCCACAATGAGGTTGAGACGAGCTGTTGGTACCAAGGACTGCCCCTCATGTCTCTCAGTCTGTAGAGTTTCGAGTAGATACAAGATGATTGCAGTTGACAATCTGTGAGGTTTTATGTCTAAAGATAATTAAGGAATACAGTCTTTGCTCTCAATCCACAAGGTCTGTGGTCTTTATATTTACAGGGTCTCTGTAACTTTGCTACACTGTCTTCTAGACCTAGGCCATTCTACTTGTTGGTATCTGCCTAAGCATTACAGATTATCAATATCGCCCCTGCTTCCTCCTATGTGACAAGAGTAGCAGCTCTCTCCCCATAGTCATGATAGTCAAAACTACCCACGGACATCAACAAATGCACCCTGAAGACAAAAATCAATCATGCTCCTTCCTTTCCAGTCTCCATAGAATGAGCGTTTGTTTGTTTGTTTGTGTTTGTTTGTTTGTTTTTAGGCTTAATTGAATAGAATTTGCAATGTGACTCACTATTACTGGACTAGAATTTCTTTATCATACTTAAATGAACTTACTTCCAGCATTTGCTGACGATCACTAAGCATTTCTATCGATTTTGGCAGAATTGATTACATACTTGGAAAATCAGCTTTCATTGAAATGTATTTGGATTTTGTTCAAATAAAAATTCAAAAAAGAGGGCTGGAGAGATGGCTCAGTGGTTAAGAGCACCGACTGCTCTTCCAGAGGTCCTGAGTTCAAATCCCAGCAACCATATGGTGGCTCACAACCATCTGTAATGGGATCCAATGCCCTCTTCTGGTGTGTCTGAAGACAGCTACAGTGTACTCGTATACAAAATAAATAAATAAATCTTTTAAAAAAATTTCAAAAAAGATAAATGTGTTCAGTGCTCATACTGCTAGCAACTCAAGGACAAAGTTGTGATACCACTCAGTAAAGCAATGGACAGAGACTCTACAGGTTGCATCCAAGGGACACTTGGGTACAGGACTAACCGTTCTGTCCCCTAAGCTCCTGCTCTCAAGGCAGAGTTGATAAGAGGAGCTTTCTCATGAGACAGTAGGAAAGGAGGAGGGCATATAATCATCTAACAGTTACTCCAGTGATTTCAACTGTAATTTTAATTATTCAAATTAAAAGGGAGTAACTAATATGGGCTAAGTGAGTATTAAGTCCCACAAGTTCCAAGTATGAATTTAGGTCCACACATAAGAATGAAGAAATAGAAATATGCCTATTTCTTCATGTATATGATAAACATATTTATCATATGTATTATAAATATATAGATTCTTGGAGAATTTTATGAAGTATATTTTTAGCCATATTTATCCCCAATCCCTTCCTATATCTGCCACCACCTCTTTTTACCAAACTTCCTGTCTTCTTTTTAAAAGTTTAATAATCCATGGACTCCAATTTGTGTGAACCATATACTTCTGGCTATAGACTTATCCATTGGATCAAGGTCACCCCACTAGAAGTCATACCCTTAAAGAAAACTGAGCGTCCCTCTTCAGAAGTCATCAGTGGTCTATAGCTCCTTAGTCAAGGTCAGGGGCTCATAAACATCTTCTGACTCCATTCTAGAATGTTGGCTGGCATGCCTACTGCAAGCAGCCACAATTGCTGTGAGCTCATGAGTACAGCTGTCCTGCCAAGTCCGGAGGACACGATTTCACTCTGGTCCTCCCCAACTTCTGGCCCCTATAATCTTTCCTTTCCTTCTTCCATGGTGGCCCCTGGACTATAGGAAGGGGATGTGACCTAGATGTCATATCTGTGGCTAAGCACTCACTCCACAGACATATTCTCTGTACTTTGGTCAGTTGTAAGATAGAAATAAACCAGTATTGTTTGTATCAGCCACTGTCTTGTCACTCACTAGGACCAAAACCACTGAAGAAGGAGTTTCTTTTGGCTCAGTGTCTGAGAGAAAGCAACCCATCATAGCAGAGAATGTCCGGTGAGGGCAGCTCTGTATCAATGGGAGCAATAGCAACTGCTTGCTCATGTCTAAGCAGACCAGAAGGAAGAGCGAGGATAGGGATGTGGATTTCAAGGCCTGCCCATTAGTGGCCCACTTTCTACAATTACATCTCAATGATTCTAAAACATCCCAATACAGTATCACAAGCCAGAGACTAAGCATTCAAACACACGAGCCTAGGAGGGACATTTCATAAGATTGTTTTAGAATTCATTACTTAATTCTACCAATTGTTTTTGCCAGAATATCAGAAGCTCTGGTGGGTTCTCAAATACTTAACAATAACCAATTCCTCTAGTCACACAAGTTCCTGCCCTGTCTGATGAGCTTGAGGTAATTCTATCCCTTCATCTTATGCTTATGAATAGTGTGGTCTCAATGGCTTCCTGACTATTCTACACTATTCATTGACTAGGTCTCTACTAACCTTCCAAAGTCCCCTGCTGAGAAACAAGTGTAGCAGTGAATTAGTTAAATCACTTTGGACACACACACACACACACACACACACACACACAGAGGACACACACACACAGTTGCACACCAGCTAATTTTGATATGCCTTGACTAGCTCAATGGTTGAGCACTTCTAAACCTCCCCGCACACCATGCAGCTAGCAAACACTCCCCTCCAGGATTTCTGAGTTAACATCTTTTAAAATCTATATTTCATCCCTGCTACCTGAGACCCAATCAGAGAAGTGGCTCCTAGGGCCACTTTCTCAAATTCTTACATGGCAGCAGGCCTTTAGGTCTGCTCTCCCCTCCTCCCTCACCTCCGTATGTAATGGTGATTCTCCTCTGCTTTTCCTCTGGTCCTTGGTCCCTTGCCCACACGTGCATTCTAAAAGTTCCACCTTCATCTCCCTACCCAACCATTGGCTGTATGTCAATTCTTTATCGAAGCCAGCTGTGGGCAGGGACCCTCAGGTCTGGAAGTCTGGCTTTTGGAAGTCAAATTAAGACAGAGCATTAAAACCAATTCCCAACAAACAACATATTGAATTTTCCTCCAGATTTCCCTGTCCACTGTTTGCCACCTCCTACCAGACCCCACATAAAACACCAGTCTTGTTGTCCAATTGAGTGATGCTGCCAATAGAAGAAGATAGAGAGAAGCCTGTGGGAGAAAACAATGATGTTGTCCATAGAAACAGGCCACAGATGTGCATAAATGGAGTCTTTTACTTGGTATTCACAGCAGCTCTATGAAGTAGCTAGTTGGTTTTTGTCGTAAAATGTTTATAGAGAATTGACTCTTTAGAACTACATACTAACTCTAACAAGAAAGGAGAATAAAGCTTGGAGCCATGTCCCCTATCTTCTTTGAAAGCCACATCCACCCACAAAGTCCTAAGCAGAAATGGGTTTAGTGACTGTAAATCAGACTGATTATTTGGTCCACTACTCAGGACGAGCCTCTCTATTGCTCTTGAGTTGATTGCATGAACTATTATCTAACTCAATGCTAGCAGACATGGGAAGTCCTTTTGGGATGTGGGTATTAACATAAAAAGAAATATTTACTGCTGGTTTGGAATTTCCTTTTAGAGTTAAGGTTTTTTATATAGCCCAAGCTGGCCTATAACTTGCTTGGTAGTCTGGGATGGTCTTGAAAGAGCCATCTTCCTGTCCCTGCCACCCAAGTGCTAGAACTACAAGCCTGTATCATTATATCTATCTATATATTTTTACTTTATAAATATAATAGCTTTGACATAAAACAGTAATCCATTTTACCAAAAAGGCAAAAGTTGTAAACCCAGGAAGCAAAGCTCAAACTTAAGAAGCACTTGTAGAGTTTCTAATAAGCTCATTCATTCAAAGGAAGAATTTCTTCTAGTAAATTATTGACTTTTCTTTTTGAGCAATACTGCAGGTTGATACAGTAGACAGACAAAAGAAGTCTAAGTCTTTAAAATGGCTTTGAGCATTCTCTTAAAGACCTAAGAATGGAATTACTCTTCTATCTGCCTCAGAGATCTTTTTAAACATTTTGCTGTGCTGAACCTCTTGTAGACATGTTGAACTGGTTTTGGCATGGCATCTGAGCTGATGTGGAAATTGAAAAAGAGGCCCTTAAGAAGGTATAAACATAGGGTTGGGGATTTAGCTCAGTGGTAGAGCGCTTGCCTAGGAAGCGCAAGGCCCTGGGTTCGGTCCCCAGTTCCGAAAAAAAAAAAAAAAGAAAGAAAAAAAAAAAGAAGGTATAAACATCTCAATTACTTTCTCTTTGCAAAACATGTGTCCTAGAATGATGACAAAGTTGTCAGAAAATTATTATCCTCCTCAAAATCTCCAGAAAGTTGACTAAAGAGGAGGGAGGGAAAGAGGGAGGAGGGAGGGAGGAGGGAGGGAGGGAGGAGGAGGAAGGAAAGAACAAACAAATGGAGGAAGGAAGGAAGGAAGGAAGGAAGGAAGGAAGGAAGGGAGGAAGGAAGCAAAGGGAGGAAAGGAAGGGAGGAGAGGAAGGGGGAAGGGAAGGGAAGGGAGGAAGGGAAGGGGAGAGGGTAGGTATCGAATCAAATATATTGGATTATCTACAACTGATAGGCCATTGCTAAAGGTAAATGTTAAGTTTCTTCTAGTTAAAAAGTGCTTTAAACTGTGATTTATAAAGTACGCTGGTAGCCAAGAGACATTAGCTGGCTTCCATTTTTCAGTTGAAAATGCAAATAAACAGAGAATAGCTTTTGCTGCAAAATCATCTATATTGTTCATGTTCTTAGATAGTGTTTGCTGTATACCTTTTACTCTCTAGGTGACACCTCGGTAAATTCCCCCAGCAGCCTTGTTAATAGGATTTCATCTGAGTCTTACAACCAGGCTTGTCTCCTACTTTTGTCACTTCTTCATAAAGTCACATTTGTACTGTGGTCACATATTGTGACCTGAACTCCCTGGGTTTACATCTCAGTGAGCACTAAATCCAAACGAGTGTGGGCAAGAAATAAGGAAGAAGAGAAAGATTTATTATTACTTCCATCAGGTAAGAAGTGCATGGGATTTATTTCCAAAGCCATGTCCCCTTTGCACAAAGATGTGGGGAGTTTATTTAGGGAAGCTATATAGGTTTATAAAGGACAGCACTTTGGAGGTGGAAACATTCCCCAGCATGCTCAGCTTAAGAAGTACATCACTGACTGAGCATGATCAGCTTAAGGTCAAGAAGGAACGATGGAAGATACACCCCTGGGGACGCTTAGCATGTTCAAAAGATATAAAAGGTAGACATGAATACTTCTGGGCATTCTTAGTTTCTTTTCACCCAAAAAGCTTTTAACAAGGGTGAAAGGAAAGAGAACTTTGAAGACTTGTCAATACAAGAGTTTGCCCCAAAGTCTACCTGCTTCACTTAACTCCTCACAGACATCAATCCTCCATCCCCAATCTCTGTCTGAGATGACTCTTCACGCAAGAAGTCATCCTGACCTAAGAAACGTGTCCAAAGTTACCAGTGGAAGAAGAGTCAATGTGTTGGCTTTGGAGTCATAGCATCTTTCATGCAGCCATAAGGGGGTTAAGAACTAGGAGAAAGCAAAACAGCGAACAGCCTCTCTCCTGTAGGCTGTGTTGATGAGTGGAGATACATTTAAACCCCAGTATAGATGGAATTCAGGTGACTAAGAGGTGAGATAGCTAAAGAGAGAAATATCATTTGCTTAGTTCTAGTTAGGTGATATTAGGTGATAAAGCACACCATCAAAAGTCAGAGACTATTGTCGGTCCAATTGTATAACCACAGTAGTAGACCACACACACACACACACACAGACACACACACAGACACACACAGACACACACAGAGGAAATGAAACAGGGAATGTGGAGAGGCCTTGGTAGCCTCCATGAGGTAGCTTCAAGAAGCAAACACACTGCTTGATTCTAACACGGTATCAGTTAGAAAAAGACAGCAACATGTTGAAGAAAGGCCAAAGATGGACTCATCAAATCTCTCCTCAGTGCAGCCCATACACTTGACTCACCTCTTCCTGAGCAGTCACTGATCCATCACATAGAACCCGGCACTTTCAGAAGTACAGTACAGCTTTCTGGACAAGCCAGATACAGATGTGGCAGCTGGATGTGAGACAGTTAATGAGGTGCTGAAAACACCACCCTCATCCTCTACACCCAGAGAGGCCTTATAATCACAGGGATATGGATGCCTACACTGAAGCCACCATTGTGAGAGTTTATGAGGCACAGTCCCAGCTGCAAGTTCATCCCAGTGTCTCACAATCTGTGGAGATGAGGGGCTGATCATCCAGAACAAGAACTCCATGAGAGGCAATTCAAACACTCAGCAGGAAACATTAGCAGCCACACCCTCTAAAGAACAGGCTTGCTGATTGCAAATCACAGGTCAATCAAATGGATCATATGTGCTGTTTCATTAAGAGTAGACAGTAATAATAATCCTGGTGACCAATAGGGGTGTGGCTAAGCGATGGGCACACTCACACTGTAGAAGGAACATCCTAGGACTGGATACAAACTTTCTGGTAATTTGACTCGAAACTATTAAGAACATTAAGGTTCTTGGTAAAAGACCACCCAAAATGCAATGAAAAAGAAGTCATGCATAAAGATATTTACTACAGCTCAGTCAGCAGAACTCACCTTGCAGGCATGAGAATGGAAGGAAGTCTGATTCCCCCAGAACCATTGTTTTAAAGCCAGGAATGGTGGCACTCACTTGTAATCCCAGCACTGAGGACTTGGAGACGGGCAGAGCCCTGGATTCCCTGACTAGCTAGCCTAGTCTCTTAGGCAAGTTTTAGGCCCAAGAGAGATCCTGTGTGTTCCAAAAACAAACAGGGGCAATAACAGCTGAGAATCTCTTCTGGTATCCACATGTATATGCACATATCAACATGCATACAGGCATATATATATATATATATGAATGTGTACATTTACTAAAATGTATATGCATTATAGCAACTATGTATGAATATCAATATTTATTGTATCTAAAAGTGGAAACTCACTATATCCAATACCATATATATATATATATATATGTGTGTGTGTGTGTGTGTGTGTGTGTGTGTGTGTATCAATGGATGATAAAAATGTATATTTAAATTTGTGTTTAAAATAGTATTTTAGAAAATGAAAAATATTTATAACATAGTAAACGATTATAAAACATAAAAAATTATAATCACAATTCCATTTAAGTTGCTCTTCTCTCTCTCTCTCTCTCTCTCTCTCTCTCTCACACACACACACACACACACACACACACACACACACACACATTAAATCAATCTCCACTTAGGAGCTATCCTTGCCTCTTAAGACAAGATAGGCTAAAATATTCTGTAAAAAGTGACTTACACAAACCTGGAAGCCATAATATATGAACCAAAGAGTCTCCAAAGATTCGATGGAGTTTGTATTGTGTTGACCATCTATTGCTGGCCACAGTGACTGCTCTTCTGAGAGACTTGTCTCCTCAGTGAGACTCCTTGAAGAGAACCATCTCTTCATTTGCAAGTGGCTGTCAAATGGAGATAGCTTCTGAGTTGGGTATGGGGACATGTGTCCAGTTGTCCTTTCAGCTCTAGGACACCATCTGGTGCAGACCAATGCAGGCCCTGAACATTCTGCCATAGTCTCTGTGAGTTCACACGTGAGTCGGTTGTGTGATGCTTAGAAGACTTGGTTTCCTTGGTGTTCTCCATACCCTCCCACTCTTACCTTCTTTCTGCCTCCTCTTCTACAGGGTTCCCTGATTCCTGAGGGAACAGATTTGATGGACATATCTCCAATGTTCTAATGTCTCTCACTCTCTGCATATTGTCTGGCTGCGGGTTGAGGTACTTGTTTCCACCTGCTGCCGGAGGAAGCGTTTCTCATGATAGCTAGCTAAGAAAGCCATAGACCTAAGAGTATGATGCTAGGAGTCATTCCATTGTTATACTTCTTTAGCAGACCAGTATTGATTCTATCCTAAGTCCTTGGCCTATCTGGTCTCAGGTTCTCCACCATCCTAGCAGTGACATGGATGGGTTCCATTACATGGGGCAGGCCTTAAATCCAATTAGATTTTGGTTGGACAAGTTTTGTGCCACTATTCACCAGTATATTTTGCAGACAGGTCATCACCTTAGAAGGTGGAGTCGTATGCAACACAATTTCCATTTTTAAAATGTTCTTTTACACTCTTTTTACAATTTTACCAAAACTTTGGCTATAATTTTAAAGGTGGAATATGACTTTGGGACTTGACACAAATACCATTTGTTTTCTGTATCTCTCACTTAACCAGGAGGTTTAGTAGGCTTCCGACTCCCAGTGCTACTCACAAACCATCACTTAGAGCAGAGCCTGCCAAAACTGAGGCAGAGACCTCTGCATGGGGTCAGAGGGGGAGAATTTAGAAGCGTATATGCAGAGAGGACCTGGCAAGTCCTGGCAAGTAGAGTGTAGGCACCATGGTCAGGGCGATGTTGAACCCTCTCCGAATCTCTACCCTGGTGCCTGACACCAGAATTTTATTTTATTTTATTTTAAAGATTTATTTATTTATTTATTTATTTATTTATTTATTTATTTATTTATTTATTTAATGTATAGTAGTACACTGTCATTGTCTTCAAAGACACCAGAAGAGGCCATCAGATCTCATTACAGATGGTTGTGAGCCACCATGTGGTTGCTGGGATTTGAACTCAGGACCTCTGGAAGAACAGACAGTACTCTTAACCGCTGAGCCATCTCTTCAGGCCAGAATTTTAGACTATTGAAACCCTATGAAAATATTTTCTGATGTTACTGGTCTAGCACAATACCAGGAGTAATGGCAACCAGAGCACTTATTCTAGGATATAACTAAACCGGTATCTCAGATGTGGTTTGGGAAACACTGAAACACGCTCTTTCAGTGACTCTCTTGTCCATTAAACCCAGGTTTTTACCTAAGTTGTAATAATGAAATCAAAAATTCTCTATGTAAAACCTAGCTCTTCATAGAAAAGGGCCAGTAGGAGAACAAACTATGAACTCTTGGGAGTGCAAGGGTTAATCTGGAGGCTTCCCTTCCCTCTCAGCTGATCTAAGTTCCTCATAAATAGGTACTGCTCAGCTTGGGAACCTCCTCCCTAGAGGTGCCAGGAGATCTCATGCTTGAGATGTCTTCTTCAATGGTGCTTATGAGACACAAATGATTCTACACATAACCACAGCCATCCTCCCAGGCATCTGGGAAGAGAAGGGTAGGGGAGACAATGCTTCCCACCTAAGCCAAACATCCTTGTTAGAGAAACAGAAAATCAATGCAGAGATCTGCTGGGCTCTGAGCTAGTCTTGTTACCACATCAGGGAGTAAGGGAGCTGTTAGCAGGTATTTAGTGGACTCTGTAAGTGCTTGTATAAAATAACACATTTAATTTAATGCATGGTTATAAAAATAAGTGGACTTTATGGCTGCTAGCTGTGTGTAGCAGCAAAGCCAGGGGGGAAAAAGACATTTCCACACAGGGCATGGGTCACTCATCTCTGCTGGCAATCGTGAGGAAGGCTTCAGCTCCTTCTGTTCTTTTGAAAGCTGTCTCCACATCTCTCTCTCCTCTCCCTGTCAATCATTTACTAAGTGGGGAAGCCCAGGATCCATCGCTCAGTCCTAGAATGAGGCAGCAGCCAAGACTGGGGTTCACAGGGATGGTGGTGTTGAAAGACAAGAGGACAGCAGGGTCCACATTGCCCATGCTTGATGTTCAACTTGAACCACCTGTCTGCCGTCGAGGTTGGAAAGTATGACACCATTCCTCCTGGACCAAAGCCTTCTATTTCAAGACAAAACGATGCTTTCTGAATTTTCCCCTAAATTCCCCTAGACTTCCCAGCACTCCTCTTGGCTTGTGTCATACAGAGTTTTCCTAAATGTTCATCTTCAAAAGTTCAAAAGACACAATAATCCACGGGAGGAAAGACCAAGGAACCAACACTATCCACACAGGGAAGCTGTGGGGATTAAGAAGGAAGCAACTTCTTGAAAAGAGATGACCATCTGTGAATTGTCATCGCCCAGCCACATCTGTCACTGAGCCAACATCCATGCCCATCCTTTCTCAGACATTCAGGACTAATTGGGAACAGGCACAATGGTTAGATATCACTCTGAGCCCCTGAAAAGGGATTACCAATGTGTGTGCCCTGGAATCAGGGTGTGGCTTGCAATTCTGTACCTGAGCACCTTGGAACAGTGTGACGTGTGGAAGGAACCAGGACATGTTGGGGGCTTAATCCAGCAGTGACAGCAGCTGGGCTAAGGGATTTATAATGGCCTCATCATGGCCAATCACTCACACATCTGTTAAGATAAAAATTGATCCCTCCGCCACACAGGCTAGTATGCTGGGAATGAAAATGTACCCTGACATAGGCTCATGAGTTTGAATATTTGGTCACCAGCCAATGGCACTGTTGGGGGAGGCTGCTGGACCTTTTGGACATAAGCCTTCACCAGCAGATATAAAATATGTAGACGTTTACAGCCAGCCTCGCTTCCTGGCTGGGCTGTTTTTTGATCCACCATGATGGACTCCTGTATACTCTTCAACCATTCACCCAAACAAATCCTTCCCCCATTCAGTTGTCCTGGCAGCTAGAATTGTCACAGAAACAACAAAGTAACTAACCCAAGCTGAAGGCAACAATTTGTAGCTTAATCTGTGTGAAAAGGGTATAAAAGCCACTATTCTCTGAGGTGTCAATATTCATTGTGAGTGGATGTATGTATTATGGTTGAGTCAAAGAACTCTTATATGTAAAGAGCTCTCACTATGTAAGACTCCAGAGTTGGGCTGAATTTGAAAAGATGACTTTATCCTTTCCTGCCCTGACTTCCTTTAGGATAAAAGGGAGAGTACAAATTGCTGTGAACCCAGAAGGTTGGTGTGAGCACTGATTTGCTACATATAAATTAATGCTTTTTACTTTCCTTGAAACATAGTCGATATGCAATAAATATTTACCATTAGTATTACCTGCACAATCAGGTGTGAGGGGACTCATGACGAGACATGGGGCTTGCTTTTTATCTCTGTCACGAGGTATGGACCATATCATATTCATTCTCTCTGAGGAGTCTCAGAGGGATGGCGAAGGACTTGGGGAATGGTCTCAACTCTACCTTGTGGGCCAGGATTTGGGAATAGGAATCTTTCGAGACTTCCTTTAAACAAAGCAGGTCATGGAGTTCTGCTGCTTAAATGCACCACACATTCTTAAATTATCTAAAACAATACCAATTAAAAAACATCGCTGTCAAAGGAATTCATCCACTTATTTTTTAGGGCATTGAGGAAGTTGGTCTTGTGATATTTCTCCAGCATGCCCTCTTTGAATGTTTTTAAAAGACTTTCTCATCCCGTTGTCTGTGGGGATCTGGCTGGGATCCTTCAGGGCAATGAATTTTACTGCTGACAAAACTAGAGAAAAAAAAATGTGTCCTGAAGCAGTGTGTCTCCTAGCTTCTGGTAGTTCAAGATGAGCAGGAGAGGTCTGGAGTGTAATGGGTTTGGATTCAGCTCCAGCCCATGCCGTGCTCAAGTTCTGTCTGTGCCATCTGCAGAGACCCACCTTGCTGTCATTGAAAATCTAGACTGCCAAGTTACACAATGCTAAACGCATAGCACAAACGGAGCTGATGCCCTCCAACTCGTAACCTGTCCCAGATTACTCAAGGTGGCGCTGCCCTTGGCTTACAAAAAAAAGAAAACCAGCAGTGGAATGACAGTCCAGCACTGGGCCACGTCTTTGCAGAGGGTTTGGCTGACAGGACACTCAAGGACACTTTGTCAGCAGCTGCTAGGGGCGCACACTGCCATTACGGCTCTGGCGACATGGCCCATGAGATGAACGGAAGAGAGGGCATTTAGTGGCGCTCTCAGAGTGAAGATTTCTAACTGCCTAGGCTCTGTGGCCAAAGTTCAAAGGCAGCAGCTGACAGAGGTTTCTTTGTCTTGAAAGTTGGTCCTCCTTTGGGACCAACTAGCCTTTTTTTATAAATTTTATCTCGTTTTGATTTATGTGTACATACATGTGTGTGTTTGTGTGAATGTCTGCTACGTGTGCAGGTGCTGTCGGCGAGCAGAAGAGGGCATCAGATAAACCTAGAGCTGCAATAATAAGTGGTTTATGTGCCTGATGTGGATGCTGGGAACTGAACTCGGGGTCTCTGAAAGAGCAGTAAGTGCTCTCAAGAACTGAGCCGTCTGTCCATGTTTTAATGAGCTAAGTCCTTCAGTGTTTGTCACTGAGAAAATGATGGCTTCCATGGACAGAAGTTATTTCTCAACTTAATCAACCCAGAACTCCTAAAACGTGCCAGTGGCAAAGTCTCTGCCCCACTCTTTTCTCGTCTCTTCCACTATGTGCATGTCGGTGTGTGAGCGCATGTGCATGTGCATGTGCAGAGTGTGCGTGTGCATGTGTGTACTCACTTCTGAGTGTGCATGTAGACGTGAAAGTCCATGCATATGGCCATGGAATTAGACACTAGAGGACAATCCCAGGAGCCATTCCTCAGGTGCCATCCACCTTGTCTTGCGTTAGTTTGAGACAGAGTCTTCTCGTGTCCCTGAAATTTACCAAATAGGCTAGGCATACTGGCCAGAAAGACCTAAGTATGCACCTGTCTCTACCAATAAAGTGCCGAAGAGAAACATGTACTACAGTGATTAACCTTTTTCACATTTTACTGAGAAACCACTCAGGTCCCTTTGCTTCCAAGGCAGGCACATCATCAAGCTGAATATGACCCCAGCTTGTAATGAGCCCCCAGTTCTTGTCCACAATGAACCCAAAGAAGAGCCAGCATCCTGGACCCATGAGTCATCTGAGCTGTGGAACCTACCCATAGATGTCACATCTAGTCAATATCTGTGAAACAGAAGACCCGTGATTGGGCCACGCTAGTACAGCATGATGCTGTGGTCTCATAGCAGTGAACTGGGAAGCTGAATTAGCCAAACCAGCAGAGGACCACGCAATCATCACATTAGTAGAGGTGCTTATAGGCTAGTCCAGAAGCCAAAGGGTGGGATTCCATGAAACACTGTATTAAACGAAAGAGTGTGAAGAGATTAGAGAGGGAACAGACCTATAGCATGCTGAGTGGATCCCAGGCTGCAGGCAGGGAGATGCCAAGTCACTAATCTACAAATGAGCTGAGTTCCGAGGAAGCCATTTTTCCCCTTAGAATATTAGACTGCAGCAGTCCCCATGTGTTTTTGCAAAGCCTCTGCGCTTTTCAGACTGACTGCTCATTTTAACTTGGCCCAAGCAGCAGCCCCAGTCTGTTCATTCTGGCATGAATCAGGTGAGAATGAATGATAATGGCCCCTTACTGACTACAGTAGCAAAAGAGTTCTTTAGAAAATACATCACAATTTGAAAGGGACCAGCCTACACCTTGCCAATACCAAGCAGGGCAATTATTTCTGCATCTCAATATGGGGTTCCAACTCTCAGCCCAGATACTGCAAAAGCTCCGTTCCACGATACGTAAGAGGAGGAGAATGATAACTGAGTCGAGGCCCTTATGATAACCTGAGGAGCTATTACGACTCTCGCTTTATCCATGAGGGACTGGAAGCCAATAAAAAAAAAAATGAAGTTTTGTAATTGGTATTACATAAGTCAGAATAAATTCAGTTGCAATTGTTAGGTAACCAGTTTCGGCTCATGGAACTGGAGAGTTGAAAGACAGAGCTTACTCAGATCTAGCTGGAGTCATGATGTAATGATGGATAGAAATCAGAGCAGGGACAGGCTGAGCCCAGCCTCGCTCTATCTTCAATTCTTTTCCTTTTGGCTTGGAGACACATGGTAACTGAAAGGTCTAGTATCCCGGAGTTATATGCCCCAGACTCATCTAGTTACTTCATCTAGTAGGAAAGTTTATCACAAATCAAGAACCCTATGTCTGACCCTTGTTGGCCTGAGTCCTGTGCCTACCTATGAAAGAATCACCAGGTGAGTTATATAGTTCCTTGGGTATGGGACAGGTGACACAGCTTGCTCACGAACACCCCACCTTTAAATTAATGCCCCAGTGCCACCATCTTGAAATATCTAATGATTTATTAATAGGGACTCTGTAGCTATCTTGCTATGGACTCTGCAAATTTTGGGGTCTCTTATGCTCAGGAAGAGGGAGTCGTTTAGATTATCAAAGCTCACCTTAGAAGTGAGATGCATATGAGCCTTGCTCAACCAGTAACCCACAACTCATCAATGGGTGCTCCAAGAAGAGAAGTTCTGCTCACTGACAGGAAAATGGGTGCTAATGAACAAGGACTATAAATATGAGGGATCCCACAACAGCCTCTTGTACAGAAGCCTTTGCTGCTGTCTTGGTCTTGGAATAATTGACTTACCTTGTTACTCATGTTTGCTGTAGGAGATGAAACTGTACCAGCATAACTTGAGTTATATGCAAATAAATGTTTTTATTTTGCAAGGAATCAAAATCTGTACAGCATTGTTTCTCAGTGGATCGCCCTCTATTTGTTTGCTACCAAATCCCCACCTTGTACAAAGCCACTGTCCTGTAGTGGCTTAGTAAAACACTAGGCCTATACAGACAGTTGGTGGTCACAATGTTCATAAATAACAGTTTAGAATAACCCCCTCTCTGACTAGACCACCTCTCTACACATGGTACTGACTTTTGTCCTTAAAGAAAGTTAGACTATTTCCCACTTGCTGCCCCCTCTGCCTGAAACTCAGCAGTTCAAAGCTAAATGCAAACTTACCATTGCATTGCTTAGAAAATATCCACAGGGCAGTTCCAGTGACATTAGGCTGGGCCTTTTGATGGTTCATGTATCACTGCTTCTCAAATTCCTCCTGTGGAATGGAGGTTCCCTGAGATGCTCATGACAGGCCTTCCAAGGCTTAACAAACACTACATGCTCAACCTATCTCAGATATTTCAAATGATGTCAGAAAACGGCATAGCACTCCAATCCTAAAAGGTCTTACCAGTGAAGAGGTTGGTTTAATTTGATAGACCCCAGCCTTCCACAGTGCATTTAAAGCACAAGGTGGGAAACACTCCCTTGGATCTCCCCTACAAGTTTCTGATGAAACAAATCATCTTCTTTGGGTGACATGCATAACTCTATGAGATTGTAGAACACACCAAAAAGATGTATAACTGTGTGGTGGTCAGAGCAGAAATCATTGCAAAGTTTGTACGTGTAGTTAAAAAATTGGGGACTGGCGTGATTCAGCAGGTAAGCAGGCTGCTGAGAAGCATGACACTTGAGTGTAATACCCAGGACCCACATGGTGGTGGGCAGAAAGAAGCAACTCATATGTGTTGGCTTCTGATCTTCAGAGGTACACGACTCTCTCTCTCTGTCTCTCTCTCGCACTGTCTCTCTGTCTCTGTCTCTGTCTGTCTGTCTGTCTATCTGTCTCTCTCTCTCTCTCTCTCTCTCTCTCTCACACACACACACACACACTAAATTAATTGGAGAACATAATGCATGGTTTACTTCCTAAAGTGGCTCAGAAATACGTATGGGCTTTGCAACACTCCAGCTCGCACAGAGTGGTGCTGTCTGCAGTACAGAGCATGGTGCTGTGTTTTCTGAACCTGTGCCTGGTCTTTGTGGAACAGGAGCTATGATAACTAGACGAGACCACTGATTTAGCACCTACCCCACCATCAACAAAGCTTGAACTGAACTAATGGTGCCTCGTGTAGTCACTTTGCCACACCAAAGCCTGGGCCGCCTTCTCTGAGATGGGAGTAACTCATTGACCCTTCAGTATAACTGACAACCAGGCTAAACCCTCATTGTTTTGTTAAGGGTGTCTGCTAGAATATATGGGTACAATTAAACCCCTGCCTTACTGTTGATGGGGGAATGTCACTTTACCTTGATGCCACAGACACCTCTCCTATAATCCCAACTGTGGCAAATGTATTCCCACTCAACCCCAGACACTCACAGGCCATGACACTTTCCTGTTTCTTCCACCTTGTTAGAAAGTTGAAAGCTGGACCACAAATATCAAGGCCACAATCCCAGCATCCCTGCCAACCCCACTGGCAGCTTTGGAGTTTCTTTCTCATCTGAGGTGGAACCCCTGATGTTAGCTCTCACAGTGCTCAGGGCTGTGCAATCCCCTAATGGTGAGACAGGGAGGCCTCAGGCAGGTGTGTGAGTGTGGCAAGGTATGGCGGGATTCTTCCAGATGGCAAAGAGCCCACACCAGGTGTTCGCAGAAGCCTTTGTTCTACCTCTTTCCAACTTTCTGGTTATTACCAGGACCTCTAAGGGGAGCAACTTCCAGGAGAAGTGATGAGGGTCTGTCCCTCTTTGCTTCTGTTGTCTGTGCTATTTCTAGGCCCTTCTTGACTTGGCCGGGCCTGGCTGCCTTGGCCACACCCTCCATGTCTCTGGCCTGGTCTCTGTCCAAAATGACTACGTTTGAGGATAACTGAATAGTTTTAATAATAAAAAAAAAAAGTACTCAGGAAAAAGTTTAAGATTCCATTTTCCACACTTCAGTATCAAATCCTAAGTAACACAGAGCCAAAACTTAAGCTTGACAAAAGGAGCTTTTCATACCACGAAGGAGGCAGAGTCATATTCATTGTAGAAGTCCCCACCCAGCCCTTTAGAAACCAGGTCATGTTGTACAGTTCTCACCCTGCAGAGGTGCTCAGGCACTGGTAACCACCCAGGATATTGTATCACTCTGCGTCTTCAAGCTAGGCATTGGATGGGGAAAACAGTCTGGAAACAAAATTAAATAGTTTTAGATCTAATTTTACCAGGCCGAACGAGGCTGCAGATTGATTTTCATGGAGTCTAATAGAGAGCGGCACCACGCCGCCCTTCTTGTAGAAAATCCATCTCCTGCGCTGTGCTTTTTTTTTACTTACTTGGCTGTTCACAAGAAGTAATAAGAAACTAATATTTTACAACGCAGCGTTCCACTCAGTAAACGGTCTTTCGCTTGAAAGCTGTTGTGGATGCTTAAGTTCAGTTTCAGTTTTGTCTCTGGAAAATGCCTGGGTTTGATGGGAAAACTTCAGCCAGGCCTCCACTCTTCTCTTTATGTACATGGGTACACACACACACACACACACACACACACACACACACACACACACGTGTGTGTATGCAAGTGTGTGTACAAGGTATGCACACACACTTGGAGACCAGAGAATAACCACTGGTGTCAGCTTCAGGAAGGCTACCCACCTCCTTGGAGTGTAGGTTCGCTTGATGGCCCGGAGTTCACCAACTAGCCTAGACTGGCTGGCCAGTGAGACCCTGGAATCCACTTGTCTCTCCATCCCCAATATTAGGAATGCAAGCGTGCTGCAACACCTGGCATTCTTATGTAGGTTTAGAGGATAGAATTCGAGTCCTCAGGCTGGCAAGGCAAGCATTTTACTGAGTGATCTAGCCTGCCAGCCCGGAACTCACAAGGCAAGCATTTTACTGAGAGATCTAGCCTGCCAGCCCGGAACTCACATTTTCCATCTTACCACATGAGCAATGCTTTAGATCTTGCCTAGAGGAGAAATCCAAGGCCGCAGGTGGGAAAGACATACCTATGTGTCCTTTTGCTGAGTCCTCTCACCACCATCACCTTGGCATTGCACAACAACTAAGCCTGGGTAGTCCTCCTTCCTCAAACTCTTTCTGTTGTTCATTGGTCTGAGTATTGGTATGTGGAACCCAGGGCCTTGTATACACGAAACAAGCACTTTGCCTTTGAGCTCCAGCCTTGGCCCCTCTTTGTTTTATTTTTACCTTTTAATTTGAGTTCCCTGGCTGCCTTAGTAGTCCCTGAACTCATGATCATCCTGTACCAAGTTCCCAAGTACCTAAGCAGGCTTGCCACACCGCGCCTGGCTCTTGGCTCTTCCTCACCCTCAAAGACAGACACAAGTAGTACAAGCACCAAACTCTACACATGATCCAGTGACTCTTGAAGCAGTGGGTGACTTTAAGTTGTACACAAAATGTATTACCTTGTCCTGGACACCCTCCAGACAAACACCTCCTCTTGATGACATCCACTGAACACCACAGTGGCCTCCTTCATTGACACCCTGAGGACGGACAACCATTGGGTTTGATTTCTTCCTCTTTTTCACTGCAACCTACAATTCTAATCAAGCAACATAGATAACACACACACACACACACACACACACACACACACACACCAATTTACCTAGCACACCTTCAAATAACAATATAGTAATTTTTAATATAAGAAAGTGAATATTCACATGAGCATTGATATGGTTGTCAGCCTAGCACAAGAATCTCCTGCAGAATCTTCATGATGCTTCCTTATTCTATCTGAGCATTTGTTAGCAACTTCACGGGAAGCTGAGACTCAGAGAGACCCCAAGCTACAACAGGGTTGGGTGACCTTGGAAACTGACTGGAATTCAAACACAAAGCAGAAAAATATTAAACTGTAATAAAAACCAGTAGCTAAGAGAAATAACTTTGTTGACTAACACTCTGTTAAAGAGCCATTTGTCTGGTGCCTGCTGAGTTCATATATGGTCTCATCTGCAAACCTTAAAAGGCACACTGTCACCCTTCTCCATTCATTCAAGTTACAAAGAAGTTTCTAAGAGAACGTGTTCTTGTGAAGCACTTTCACTTTCTATGCTGTAACCATAAGAACAATACCATAGAATCTTTACAGCGGGATGGGTGTCACGGCAAACAGTGACATGGATCCAGTTCACATTGGCAGACCATGTGGATGGAAGCTGGGTAATCTTCCTTTATGCATATGATGTTCAGCCTCCATGTATATCTGTGTACCACAAGCATACAGTGCCTTCAGAAGCCAGAGAAGAGCATTGGAAGCACTGGGAGTGGAGTTACAGATGGTCAAGTGGCAGGAACAGATCCCAAGCTCTCTGGAAGAGTAGCCAGCACCCTTAATTGCTAAACCATTGCTCCAGCCCTAGAAATAATGTTCTAGTGTTTAGAGGGAGGTTCCTGCCTCAGCAACCAATGACTAAAAGTCCTCTTAGATCATCTTATATCCTTCACTTGCCTCTTGGGATTTGTCTCTGCATTTGGTGAACATTTCTTGTGGCCTGTTGAATGGTGAAATCCATACTTAGTTCTAGGCAAGGATTTAAAAGAAAAAAAGTGTATTTGGGAAACAGGGCTATACCCTTGGATTCTCCCTGGAAAACTCTTACATGTTTCTCTAATAAGCCACAGTCCTTAGCAAGTCCTTAGAGACAGAATCACTGGCCTTTCCTTAGCCACACTTCTATACACTGTGTTGTGATTGCAAGAAGGACTATTCTTCCCAAATGTAAATTTAGGTTTTCATGGAAACTGAGGCACTCCAAACAACAACAGAGTCTACTGTTCTCTGAGAATCATAGGAAGGTATTAGCACAAAGACTCTTCCACATCCATCACCATGCCTGAAATTCCACCATGAAAACTGTATCTGTCAATTAATTGTTTCTCCATCTATTGTAAGTATCTCAAGGGGGAAACAGAGAATAATACAGTTTATGCATGCTCTTGTCTTGTTCTAGAACTACATTTTGAAGATGTTAAGTGTAGCATGGAAGGCTCTCCTGGATGGTGAGGTTGAGGAGTTTCTGGAAGGGAATCCTGAACTCCTTAGGGAAAGAGTGCTGTGAACTTCATCTTAGAGAGAAAAGTCACCACAGAACAGGAGAGGCCAGGAAGGACCAAGAAACAGATTTGCTTCATTCCTAACCTTTTTCCACTTGAAATTTTAGCTATCTTGGGCAATATAACATATATCATATTAATACTAATATGATATATATTATATATAATATATAATAGTCTATATAGTTGCACATCTACTGAGCACTGAAAAGAAAACCATGTTCAACACTGAGATGTGGTAAAATAGCAAGACAGATAAAACTCCTTATCCTCTGATGCCTGTACTCTGATTGGGAGAGATAGGCATTTGATGAACAAATATAACATATAGTGCTAAACTTAGTGGTAAAAGCTGTGGCTAAAATCAAGCAAAAACAGTGCTGGTCTCTATTCTTATGTCATATGGGTACTGAGCACCCGAAACATCTGAGTTGAATACAGAAAAAGTGGCTACTTCTCCCTTCAGTTAAAACAGCTCAAACTTAACCCCGGACAGGTGTGAAGAACGGCAGGTGTACCAAGTGACAGAGAGAGACAAAGGGAAGGAACAGGGGCCATCTCATGCTCTGGAGGGCTGTTTGTGTGAATAGGTGAGCCACAGCACATGTGGCTCGTTCACACAACTACAGAGAAAGGCTGCTCTGAGCTTCTGATTTTGCTCTGGAATAACCCCAGGAAGGGAATCAGAAGCATGCAACACCAGTCTATTAAGGAAGTTCAAAATGGTAAATAATCATTTCCATACATTAGCTAGAAGTTCAATCTAAGAGAAGTAATTCAATTTAGACTTGCAAATTCGGGTACTAACACTTTGACCTGCTCTATAAACAATGACCCGCGTGGTCATTGCTCCACTTTTAGTTATTAGAATGTCTAATCCCTACAGGAGATGAGACAGTTGCCAAATTTCCTACAGCGTTGAAGAAGAGCAATGTTGACACTAACTGAAGTTAAGGGAAAGCAAGGTGATTTGCTGGGAGGTTTTGTGCCTTACTTCTAATATTCAAATGAGCTCAATTCAGTACCTGAATAAAATTGCTGTAGAAAGTAGAATAAAGAGAAACCCTATATCCAGTTGGCTTCAGAAGTGTAGAAATGGGAGAAATATCTACAAGAAGACAAGATAAGAGATCTTGTGAGATGCAGTGAGAGGTAGGTCAGACTTTATAACCATATAGAGCTAATGACTAGCAACACATTTGAGTTTTCATTATGTCAGACACATGTCAGGTCCACACCTCAGCTAAGTCATACACCAACCCTGTGACGTAGATACTGATGATTACGGTGATGATGGTGATCCTGATGATGGTGGTGGTGGTAGTGATGGGGGTGGTGGTAGTGGTGGTGGTGATGGCCATGATGGTGGTGGTGATGGTGATTTGTGCTGAAATCTAAGGAGGTTGGAAAAATTGGGCAAGGTCTCACAGCTTGTACATGAATTGAAACCCAAAACTGCTTCAGTGGTTCAAAACCAAGACTTGCCTTGACCCTTAGAGAGAGACAGTCTCACTGGGAAATAACATATAGAGGAAATTATTTTCTATTCTAGGAGCATGTGGTAATAATTAAGATCAAGGTGGGAGGTGTGTTGAGGGAAATCAGAAGGATGACGTAAGAGCCAGGAAAGACCTCATGTCCTCACAGCTTCCCAATTCTCTTCTCTAAAATATTTTTTAAAAATGTATGAAGCAAAACGTTTAATAACATGCACCCAAGACCATCTAAGATGTCAGAGGCAAAACATGTGGCAAAGATGGCCACCTAGTCACTCATTAACCACAGAGGAGTTTACCATCCAACTTTTGCATTAGGCTTCATTTCAAAGCAGGATTCTCAACCATGGGATTTCTGAGAGCTAAGTTTAGAAAAGATGGCTTAAGTTTGAAGAATAAAGGGAATCTGTGTGTAGTTTCCTTTCATCTAACTATGGCCCAAACTCTTTTTAAACAGGGTCCTTTTCATCTGTGTGTGTCCTTAACCATCATAAGAGGTAATTTCCTTGCCTACATGGTGCCCTTCCTCTTCAGAATTTATACTCTTCTTCATAGGAAGCAAATCTCACCACCACCAGTCTTGCTTCAAGCCTACAATGTTCTGTTAGCATTTCACAGTTGGCCTCAACATCACTATATGGAAAATAGAACCCCGGAGGACATATCTCTGCTCTGTTCATCTCCTCTGTTGCTGCTCACCTTGGACTCCTTCCTCACCCAGCAGCAATAACCGACAGTGTAATTCCAAGGGCACCATGCTATCTCCTGTTTCCTAGACTTCTGCATTGCCTTCACTGGAGAAGAGTGATTTAGGCCACACATGCAAGCACAGAGAAGCATGATATTAAGAAATTGTTGCAAAAAATGTAACAATTAATGATGATGGTGTAATATAATGTTATATAACAACATAACGATAGCCTGGTTAATGAATTAAGAATTGAAGATATGCCCATTTAACACAAGGAATAAGGAAAATAGACAAATAGAAGTGACCCAAGGGTTTCTATTTTGGACCTTCTGTAAATGACATTAAGTGGGTCAAAACACACAGAACATATTTGGTTTGAACACATAGGATCATGTACCTATAAAACTAGAGATTAAAACGTCTAGTAGAAAGTAAAGAAAGGCTTTAAAATCATAAGAGCATAAGAGGTTAAATAATAAATACAGTGCCTCTGGCCACTGTCATCAAATGAGAACCTTGTTCACAAGTAGGGTGACCTTATGTTGTATTTTTCGAACTGGGACAGTTATGAGTTGAAGTGATGCTATTAAAGATCAGACTGGAGTGTCAGGGCAAACTGGGACAGATCAAGACGTTCTGGGGCAGACTTTACCTTGTTCCTAGAGTGTATCCTAAGTGAAGCAGGGCAAAGGGGACATCACCGAGAAATCATCATCCAAAATCCACAGCCATGTGAGGCAGTGTGCCTTTTATCCAACAGTGAGATTGAGCACATTAATGAAAAATTAAAAACACTTGCAAGCCAGGGAGGAGTGGTGGGCTCCCACAAGTTCTGGGTCTTGAGAAATATGCTCTATCATGGTGCAAGGAATGCAGAATTGGAAGGTCTGTGAAGAAGCCTACCACAGATGTGGTTTGCTATTCTAGGTCCATTTCAAGGATAGCAATACACAGTGTACTTCTCAAAAGGCCACATGAAGGAGCTGAAGAGAGAACTCAGCTGGGAAAGTGCCTGCCTCGCAAGCAAAAGGACCTGAGTTGGAGCTTCAGAAATTATGTTTAAAAAAGGAAAAAGATGGCAGATGTGGTGGCTTTCTCAGGATCAGATAAACAGAGGCGCCTAGATCCCTGGGGTTTGCTGGCTAGCCAACCAGCCAGCCAGCCAGCTTAGCCTTCTTTGTGAGATCTAGGCCAGTTGGTCAACTTGTCTCAAAAGAGAAAAAAGGAAAGAAGGAAAGGAAGTGAACGAGGAAGAAGGAAAGGAAGAACAGAAGGAATGAATGAACAAACAAGCAAGCGAAGGTAGATAGCACCTTAGAAAAAGCAGTCATGGTCATCCCCTGGCTTACACACACACATGTAACTGCACACACATAAGAACATGCAAACTCCATTCTCTGCCACTGGATAAGATCAAGCATAGTAACATGTAAGTGAGAGGAAGCAATGTGGTGAGCCTCCAATACAAAGACTAAATGCCCATGAAACTTCCCCAAGAGCAAAC
This sequence comes from Rattus rattus, assembly GCF_011064425.1. Taxonomy (NCBI): domain Eukaryota; kingdom Metazoa; phylum Chordata; class Mammalia; order Rodentia; family Muridae; genus Rattus; species Rattus rattus. The sequence continues at coordinate 22,273,865 of NC_046167.1, forward strand.
AGTCCCTGAATAGAAAGAACCACTTACGAGGGTAGAGATGGATACAGAGAAGCTACAGAGCTAAGACCTTTAAAGCTGTTAAAAGTCCAGGCCCTCTAGAGCAGACAGAAACTTTGCTCCAAGTCTAGAGAAGAACAACTAACTGTGTGGCACGAAGGTAGCGAACACCAGGATGTTCCCCACAGTGACAAAAACTTAGCAAAGGAGAGACATAGATAGACATGTAGTAAGGAAGGCTGGGTGCTCATGTCGCTATGTGTTTCAGTGCTTGAATAAGAGTTTACTAGATAATAAAAAGACATCTCATTACCGAATTTAAGGAATGTGCTGTAGGCTGTGTAAAAACCTTCCAAATGACTAAATCACTTCAGGATGCATTTGCTACCATAACCGTGTGAGCTCCCCAGCAAGCCCTCAGCAAGCTCTGGGTTCAGGAGGCACTTGCAGGAGAAATAACCCTGCAGAACCTCCATCCCTTTGATTTTTACTTACTTTAAGAATAATTTGAGCCACTTGCTCTCAAGTCTCATGTGAGGGTTTGAAATGGTGCGACAACTGAGCCCTTGGGCCTCGTGACACCATCTGTTCAATGATAAGGTCCTTTCAGGGTGTGTGTGTGTGTATGTGTGTGTGTGTGTGTGTATATGTGTGTGTTTGTCTGTGTCTGTGTGTGTCTGTGTGTCTGTGTGTGTGTGTGTGTGTGTGTGTGTAGCAGCCAGAGGATAGCCTGCCGAAGTCATCTCTCTGCAAGGTCTTCAGGCTTGTGGCACACATCCTTACCTTCTAAGCTATCTCACTAGTTCCAGTGTGGTTAATCGTAGATTGTCCAAGAAGAAAAAGCAGTCTCCAACCGTGTCAGGCTTGGTGCCAGTAGGTTGGGCCCTGTAATCCATTTATCGTGAATTCCTAACCTTCAAGTCAGCAGTGAAGCCAAGGAGCCTACAGTGGTACCCACACGTAAAAGTTGCCTGAGGATGCCGAACTCAAATGTAGAGGATGATGTCATGCCATACATACATTTCTAAAAACATCCATTCCCATATAAAATGAGGAAATTATTTAGAACATCGCAAAGCCATGTGAGTAGTGCCTTGGCACATCATTTAGAAAACTTTAAGCCTCCAAGTGAAGTGTGAACGTATACCTTGAGAATCTTTTCCTAATTTAAACACGTTTTCCTGCGAAGATTCACCTTCCCCTGTCAATCATTTGTCAGACCATCTGTATCTTTGCCCATTTTTCACATCTGGAAGAGTATATGAAACAATCTGGTGTCTTCTTGTTCGTGTGGAGGCTTTCCCCCTATTTCTAAAAATAAGCCAAAGTTCATGGGAATGTGCTTCAAGCCAAGTGTGCCCGTGCGGCCTTGGAAGCTTTTCATAGCATGGCAGTAATTGGTCCAAAACCTACTAGTCATGTGACTCCATGTTGACAGAAGAAGATGCTGTGAGAAAAAAAATGCGTTAAAAATGAAAGAATATTTTATAAAACAGCTATGTATTTTGCCACATAAGAAACCAATAGCTATGTTTCTAATGCCTGTGGGAAAGGTTGTTTTGTGGGGGCTAGTGATGTAGCTAAGCCACTAGGCTACTTGTTTGATATACACAACACTCTTGGTTCTTTCCCTAGCACTATATAAAATCAAACATGGTGGCACATATATGTAATACCAGCATTTTGGAGGTAGAGGCCAGGGGACCAGAAGTTCCCAATAATACTCAGCTACATGACAAGCACAAAGTCAGCTTGGGATATGTGGGACACTGTCTGAAAAACACAAGTTCTGTTTGTGTACGCATGGCTCCTAAAAGCCCCAGCAGGACCAGAGGCTTACTGCACCTTCCGTGTAGAACTGCTTCCTACAAGAGTTACACTTTGAGTCTTAAATGTGCCCTCCTCAGGCCCAGGCTCCTGTCTTGAACACCTGTTCCTGAGCTGATGGAGCTCGGTGATGGACAGTGATACAGGTTAAACACAGTGAGTTTGGAAACTCTGAGGAAGAGCAGGCACCATGCGAGTAGTCACAGAGCTGGGGGCTCGTGACTGTATTGACTGTGTCATGTCTAAACAATGGGTTTCACTGCCCTTCTGTGCTCTTCCATTCCTCCTACCCCCTCTGCTGCGGTGTTCCCTGCGCCTTTGCGTGGGAAGAGTATTTCAGCTGGCAATAGATGCACTGTGTCTAGCTGTGTCTAGCTGGAGGTAATGAATGGATCATCCACATCTCTTTATTTATGTATTGGTTACCCTTGAAACAATCATGGAGGCAAATATAATGGATCTGGGTCTGAATGACTTTCTCTGTCTCTGTTTCTCTCTCTCCCTCCCTTTCTCTCTGTTTCTCTCTTTCTCTCTCTGTCTCTCTCTCTCCGTCTCTCTGTCTGTCTCTCTCTGTCTCTGTCTGTCTCTGTCTGTCTCTGTCCATCTGTCTCTCTGTTCATCTGTTCCTCCATCTCTCCTCTCTCTCTCTCTCTCTCTCTCTCTCTCTCTCTCTCTCTCTCTCTCTCTCCTCCACTAATCATCTCTTTAACACCCCAGAGTTTCATTGATGCCTCTCTCTCTGAGACTCCCAATTCAAACTCTGAATCAGCGTTACTCTCTCAAGCTTCCATATTCATGGAAATTGAGACCTCTCCAAACTCATTTGAGAAGTTCAACTAAGATCCTCACTCACAACTCAGAACCCTCACACATGGTGTTACTCCTGCTTAGAACTCACATCCTGTGAGAGACTGTTCGCACTCAAAACCTCTACTACAGTGGTTCTCACACTTCCTAACACTGCAACCCTTTAATACAATTCCTCATGTTGTAGTGATCCCTGGCCATAAAATTACTTTATTGCTATTTCCATAACAGTAATTTTGCTACTGTTGTGAATTGTACTGTAAATATCTGATACGCAGGATACCTGATGTATACTTGTCTGTATACATCATCTACTCGGTCTTAACTTATCAGTTACTTCCTAAAATTTGCTTCCCTGAGAACATAGGTCTCTCTGCATCATCCTGTCGGTGACTGAATTTGAAATCATTCGCTTAACTCTGCAATTGTTTTCAGGAAAGCAAAGCTTGTGGAAGAATGTACTGGCTAGCTACAGCGGCTGTAACAATATATACCAGTTGGCTTAAATCGGAGGAATTTGTTGCCCCACAATTCTGAAGACTGAGGCTTAGATCAAGGCGTTGCCAGGGGTTGGATTCCCCTGAGCTCTCTCTCTCTCTGGCTTGCAGATAGCTGCCCCCCAACCATGTTGACCTTACCCCAGTCACCTCCAAACAGAGTCCCCCTTCCAAGGAACTAAGTTTTAAGACCTGTGAATTGTGAGGATACAGCTGAACCCACATGACAGCTCACTGTGTAACAGCACTCCAGTCTGGTCTCCTGTTTCATTGGATGCTCTCAGGAACCAAACACCCAAGTTTTAAGCATCTCTGAAATCGTCAGAAGATATCTCCTCCCTGCAATCTCCAAAAAAAGATATCAAATCTTCTTGTGTTTTCAAAACTCGGTGCTGACCCAGAGTCCTCTTAAAAGCTGATGGAATCGCTTTGCGTTGCTTCATGGGACAGGAGCTTTAAAAACAGCACTTGAAAGTTCCTAAAAGTATGTAAGATAAGACCCTTTGCCTTTTTTCTGAAATGCCATTCCCTTCTCCCACCTGCATGCAGGTTAATTAGTTTCCTGACTCTGAGGGTGGCCCACGTGTTCATACTTATTTGAGGTTTTATTTAGATTGGAGCAGTATTTACTTAAACACGTACCTGCATTCCCTCAGAATGTACAGTTCTGAAAGAAAGTGGGTCAGGCTTGAGGGAGGCCATCTGTCAGAGTGTGTTTTGGCAAAAGGAAACACAAGAACGGAACTTATAAAAGAGGCTAAGTATTGTAGCCCGAGGGTACCAACGGAGTTCTGTGGACTCCAACTGTCACCCTTCTTTTCGGGTTATGTAATTGTTCAGGATGGCTGTACTGGATGGAAACGTATGTGGCCTCCAAGGGGACGACAGGAGGACAAAAACCTCACTTCCAGTTTTCAAAATGAGGACATAACTATCACATTCACTTTATGTGTTTTTTAAAATAACCTGCCCTATTAAAAGGCTTGGCGCTTCTTACAGGCAAATGGTAAGATCAAGCTCTCAGATATTTTAGCAGTGATCACTTTTCTTTAAAATTTCTGGTGCGTGTGTTACTTCCCGTGAATGAGTTTTCTAGGTAATTGGCATGTCTGTACTGTAAGAGATTATGTTTACTTCATCCTGCTTGGTTTAAAGAGAGCGCTTTGTCACGGGGGGTGGGGTAGCTCAGTGGGTAGAGAGCTTGCCTACTACCTTTTAAAGACATGAGATCCTGTCTTCAAAAAAAAAAGCAAACAAAAAAGAACCCCCAGGATTTTCATGCACAGATAGGTCTCAAAACTGTCCCCTATATCACCTCTGTAAATAGGCTGCAGAGGGGTGAGCAGCCATCAGGACTCTGATCTCAGCATTCAGCTTTCTAGCGATCACTTTGGCTCTCACCATCCGGACCGTCACGTGACTCTAGATGTTTCCAAAAGGCTTTGTCTTTGAGATAATTGGTTGTGATGGGTTGGCTTTCTTTCTGTAGTGTCTAGGACTTTAAAAAAATATATCTGAGTATCCACAACTGTAAAAGAAACAGAAACAAAGTAAAAATGTAAATGGTGATAAAATAGGTCCCCAAGTGGATATATAATTTATCCATCCCTGTCCATACCTTCACTCAACATCTGTCATCCTGACTCTTCTCTATAGATGAAATAACACACATCCCTGCCCTTTTCTAGTAAACTGATACTTTGGGGATTTGGGGTGTTCTGTTGTTCTTGCTATTGTTGTTTTCCTTTTGTTTTTCCTTGCCCAGTTCCGGTTTTGTTTTTAACACTTTTGACCACTGAAGTATAATTCACAGAATGTGAAAGACTGTGGTTTAGGGACACCTGCATGCTCACGTAAAGCACATGGCTTTGCTATCTGTACCATAACGCATGCATGCACGCAGGAACCCCACAGCTTCATCTACATAAACATGTTTTCATCATACCATAAACATTCTTCATAAATACTCTTCCCAGCCACCCTGTAACCCAACCCCAGGGGTCACCTGATCTCACCACAAAGCAGTTTGCAGAAACAGGGACATCACATAGGAAGGATTTTCTTTCACCACAAAGGTGTTTTGTCTGCTCTGAGATTTCTAAATGCAATCAAGTTGTACATTCTGTGTTGTGACTGCTTTTTTCTAACTCTCCCCCACACCCATCTAATGCTTCAGAGACGCAGCCATACCACAATGTATTTTGACGGTGCGATCCTTTTGTTCCATTTTGTTTTGTTTGGCTCTGTGCTACTCCATCATATAAATATATTACAATTTTTCTGTCCGTTCTGTCGACAGGCATTTAAGGTGGTTTGAATTTGGAGTCGTGATGGGTAAAGTTTCTACAAGAAGCTTTACAATACGAATACAAACACAGATCCTTTGTGAAGGTATCTGTTTCATTTATCTTGATTAAAAATCTAGAAATGATGTTGGTAGGTCATAGGTCGATATCTAACAGCTAGAATATCATCCAAAGGCTCCTGAAATTTGTCTAACAATATGAGCTTTGGGGCTATCTATCTGTCCTTTATCTCACGTTAGCATTACCAGTATTTTTAAACTTGAAGCTTTGCTAAAAGGTGTGGTCTCCATTTGCACGTCTCACTGCGGTTTTAATTTGCATTTCTCCTAATTGTGATGCCGTTCAATACAACTTGGTGACTTTATTTGCAATACGTTTCTATTGTGAAATTTCTGTTCAAGTATCTTGACCATTTTTAGTAGTTGGATCTTATGGCCTTCGTTATTAAGTTAGAAGGATTCTTACATTCTGGATACAAATAAACTCTGAGAACTATAAGGGCACATGATCCCAGTCTGTAGATTCCTCTTTGCTTTTAACAGTATGGTTCGTTCTTATTAAATCTTTATTTAGATGAATTCTTCTTTATAAACATTTAATTTAATCATATCATCACCCAAGCGTATACCCTTGTGACTTCAGTCCTTTGAAATTTATTAGGACCGGTTTGATTTCTAATCAGATTATCTATCTGTGTGCTGTGAAATCATTAGACGAAAGTACCTACTTCTCTTGTATTCTGCGCATGCCACTGAGATCGGGCTAACTCGGAGTTCTGCTTCAGCCTCTTCTACACAACCATCTCCCCTCCCTGCTTTTCCTCTCAATGGAGAGACAAACATTAACATCTCAATGGTTTCGTATTTGTCTACCCTTCAGTTCAGCACTTTGATTCATGCAGCTTGAAACTCTAAGTGAAATTCTCAAGGTTATCCTTGTAGTGGTTTATTGTGATTACATCCCTTTTTAATTCATGGGAACTTACAATACCTGTTGTTAATTCAGCCATCCTCCTTCTGTGTGATGATGTGATTATGTGTATGTCTGTTCATACACACTCCTCTTCAACGCGTCTCAAGCAAACTGCTGATAGACTTCTCACTTATCCCATATGTCATCTGCTTCATCCCTCACTCATTAATTAACCACTCATTTTTTTTCTGTTTTTTTTTTTTTATGCTTTATTTCATATTGTAGAGTTGTTAGTTTTTATGTGTTTGGTTGGTTGATTTGGTCTTTGTTTTGCTTTTGGATTTTTTAGGCCTGGTCTCAGTCTATAGCCCAAGGAAGCCTGGAATTCACTCTGCAGTGTAGTGTGACCTGGGCAACCACAATCTTCCAGCTTTGGGCTCCCTCCTGCTGGATTACCTGGATTACCGGCACAAGCCACTGTACCCAGCACCATTTAGTAATGTCAATGCTTCATTTTATTTTATGTTTACTTGTTTGGTTCGTTGGTTAGTTTCTACTGTTTAGCTGTAAATCTAGCTTTTGAGTGATAGGTTAAAATCTTTAAATATGTTTAGTCACTAAATAAGCATCTCTAATCTCTAATCCAGTGAGTGTTTTGTTTTAGACATTATTACAGTTTTGAACTTTCAATGTTTCGCTTTTAGAGTTTTACTTTTTAATTTTTGTTTCTTTACCAAGATTCCATCTACTTACTCGTTATGTCCATGGTTTCTTTAAAGTTCTTTTTGTGTTTCTTTGTTTTTGAGGCAGGACCTTAATATGCATATCCCTTGTTGGCCTGGAATTTGTTATGTAGACCAGGCTGGTCTCAAACTCACAGAGATTTTTCCTAATCCCAAGATCTGGGACTAAAGGTGTGTACCACTGTGCTGGGCTTCATTACAAGTCTTGAAGATCCTTACACCTTCCATATAAAGCCCTTCCTGTTAACTTCAACATCATCTTACCTTACAGCTGAGCTTTTCCTGCCCGTGGTTCTGGTTTCTGGCTTCTCATGCATAATGTTATTACTATTCTTGCTCCTGTCTTCTAGACATGAAAGGATGTGTTGGTGAGAATATGGATTTAACACTGTTTTCTCGACTTTTCTTCTGGTAAGCAGTTTGTTAGTAGCCAATAAACTTGCTCATTTCAGGGATAACCAGTCCTAAGACATAACCTTTCTATGACCCCAGCTAAGCATAAACTTCCACTCTACCTGACTGGAACACTTGCTTTCGTAACTCTGCAGCCTTCTGACTCTTCCTCCAGCATTAAGATTCCCTGAGGGGAAAGCTGTTTTCTGCCAGGATCAAACTCTCCCTTCCATCCTGTATAGCTAAGACAGCACAGAACTCCAGCTGTGTCTGGGGTCCTGTCTCTAAGCACGGTGCTTCCTTCCGCCCTCAAACTCTGCTTGTCTTCAGGGTGCAAGCTTTGTTCTTTGTTTAGATCAGTTTGTGGATATCACTGTGGACTTTGTAGGGTCTGTCTTTCTACTAGAAAAACAATTTCCCCTTCCTCAGACACAGTCTTCGTTTACTACCTGCTACCCAAACTCTGCAAATGGTCGATTCATGTAGTTTGTCTTATTTTAATGTCAATTACAGTAGGAGCAAGTCATCAAGTTCCTCAGGACCAGTAACATTTCCCACCCTTATTAATGACCCTTCTTCCCTGCTCTCCTGAGGCATAGGTTTGGGATCCTGTAACATGCTCATGGGTTCTCTGCTCATAAAGGAAGGAGATAATGGTTCCTCTACACCTCCCACTCTTCATTTAAAGGGAAGCAACAAGACAAACTGAACAGTTACCACATCCATCCTGCTCTTCATCGCAATGATGTCATGTTATGGCTTTGGCTTTGGAAAGTAAAGGAGGGAAAATCACTCTATTTTCTCATATGGGGATATTCCTCAGCATGGTCTGTCACAGAGTTTCAGCTAACCGTGACCATTTTTATTCCTGAATACAGTGCAAGGGATTGCTTTTAGAAAAAACACAATGTAATTTTTTCTCCTAAATATTAACCTTTATTTAAGTCTTTTAATCACAATATCATAGTCACATGACTCTATATCTTTATATGCCTTAAAATCAAGGATAACACTTTTCTCCTGGTTTTAAATGTATAACAGATGATGAAAGATAGATAGATAGATAGATAGATAGATAGATAGATAGATAGATAGATAAATGCTATTTGAGGATGGAGCAATGATTCCGTGACTGAGAGCATTTACTGCTCTTGCAAAAGACCCAGGTTCAGTTCCCATGACTCACATAGTAAGCCATAATCATCAATAACTCAAGTTCCAGGGGACTCAATATGCTCTTCTGATCCCCAAGGGTACCTAGGGTACCTTGCATGCACATGATGGACATACATTCAGACAAAGAAGACTTTCATACACATAAAATAATATAAAAATCTCTGAAAATATGTAGGATATTCAGCTACATTTTGCTGTCTTCGACATGGTGGCAATATATTTTAATCTAAGATTATTTAATGAGCTCATAAAATCATACATATTTAAAGTATATCTTGTTATGGCATAATATGTGTATGCATTGTATAATTATCATAATTAGATTAATATACCATTATCACTTGGAGTTACGTGTGTGTGTGTGTGTGCATGTGTGCATGTGTGCGTGTGTAAGGACATAGAATTCATTCTCGTTAAGCTGCAAGCATTCAATGCCATGCTGTTACCTACAGCCATGATGCTGTTCATCAGGGAATCAGAACCTTGTCCTCTCCTACATGTAAGTTTTATGTTCTTTGATTGGCATCTCCCTGACTCCCACCCCAAACTTTTCAGATTGCACATGTAAATGAGGTCATACAGCATGTATATTTTGTCCTCATAATTCCAACCGTACGGGAGCAGATTGCATGGATTCCTTCTTTTCCATGCTGAATGATATTCTACTGTGAGGGTGCCCCACACTTTTGTATATCCGTTCATCTCTTGGTAGACCCTTGAACTTCCATCTCCAGGCCACAGGGAAGGGACACGTTTAGTCCTTGGAGGTCCAGACCTGTGAGAGGAACTCGTATGTCCACAGCAGTACACTGCTTCATGTTATCATCAGGGCAGCTCAGGATTTGTTCTTTCCCTGCACCTTTACCAGCACTTGGTTTTCTGTCTTGTTTACAATAGCTGTCCTGTCGGCGTGGTATGCGCTTGCATTGTGTCATTCCTTTCCCTTGCACTCCCTTAATAACTACTGCCATTAATCATTGCCTGCTCATCATCCAGTTGAGGATCTTCCTTGGAAATCTGTCTATCTATGTATAAGGTCCTTCACCTTAAACATGAACTTTAGATCAACAATAAGTACTTGTCCTGGTTTACACAAACCTTGCACAATATGGAGAATATATGGACGCTGAAAAACACTCTTCAGCTGACATTCAGTTTTAACTGCATGCACTCTTTCTGTTTGATAGACATGAAAAAAGAATAAACAGCAACAGCAAAACGCAAAGACTTGAATGGATCTAAAATAGTCTTTATATATTTCACAGTTTCGCCCTGAAATAGTTTGGTATGTTTTGTGGGTTGTTTTGCTGGTATTCCGGCTTTATTAAAACAAAATTATAATTTTATTTCGAGATCCTCCAGACAAAATCATTTAAGCTTCACAGTCTTTTGTGCAGCGTTATTGGACTCACTTAATGAAATTATAACCCAAGCAAGGTATTTCATTCTGTGGGAGTAAATGAGCTTGTGCGGCGAGAACTCAGGGGGAGCAATGCCTTCGCTGTGTTGATCCTGTGTTTGGTAGAATGAAGGAGGAACAGGCACTTCATATTAGAGTTATTTATTGTTCTCTTTCAGTGAACACTATATTGGTGCCTGTCCCTACTGGAAACAACAGCTGTTAACAGGCTCCGAGATGAATTTCAATGTGATCTCCCCCAGCCTCAGGAAAGGTTGTCTAAAGAGAAAATAGGCTCGGCCTTGGAAGAAAAGAACAAATCCCAACCTAGGTCTGGTTGCCTGAAGGCGAAGGGCAGTTAAAAAAGCAGCAGTGAGTGTTTTCATGGGTATCTGCCCTTAGATCAAGATATACAAGCAAATGGGAATACTGGAACAGGGAGGACTCCTCTGTAATAACAGGAAGAGATCAGAAGCAGTGTTGAACATGGTAACCCCTCTAAAACATCTTGCCCTGAGGTAAGGAAGGCAGCAGAGGAGAAGGAAAGGGCCCTGCACCGCACAGCCCTTCTTGGCTAACCCCCAAGCAGCTTAAGAGAAGATCAGAAATACCTCTGAAGCAAGTCTGCACCATAGCAGACAAGTAATGGTAACGCTTTCATCTGTGGTCCTTTAATAACTACAGTCCAGATTCAAAATGAAACGAGAGCTGTGCAGACACAAGGAGAACCTGTGCTGGTGCATTCTGGGAATCCAACGCTTTGAGTCTCTGGCAAACTTTCTAGAGAGTAAGCGCTGTGTGAGCAGACCCCCACAGCTTCTGCAGTATAGTTTGTTCTGTGGAAACTTCTAAAATAAGGAACGTTGACTCCTTTAATTACTCGTTTTAAAATGTGTTTCCCAATAGCACTTCCCACCAAGAATTCTTTCACCTATATGTTTAAGAGGAAAACTGCCACTTGGGCATGTTGATGTATTCCAGAAATGCTAGTCTCTGGGAGGATGAGGTAGAAAGATATCAAATTCAAGGCCAGCCTGGGCTACAGAGATGTATATCATCCAGGACAAGAAGAGTGCAAAAAGCCAGTTGTTCCTGGGTCCCTGGAATTTCATTAGTATCAATGACATTTGGCTGTTCCCAGGATAGTTCAGGCTGTTTACCTAACCCCAGCCTCTATCACCTTCTATCACCTCTACTTATATACTCATTAGGTGACAAGACTGTAGATTCAGTACACATGTGGGGGGGTGTGCATGTGTGCATGTGTGTGTGTGTGTGTGTGTGTGTGTGTGTGTGTGTGTGTGTGTGTGTTTGTGTGTTTGCTTCTCGGCGTCTACTTTTTTATGTCATATTTATAATTCAAGAGCTCAGAGCAAATATTCCACCAATGAGAGGGGTTGGAAGAATCCTTGCCTTTGTTCGGACAAGTCTCCTAGTTCTGGGATTGTATTACTGAAATCTGATTATTTTAGGAACTCCCTTATATGGTAAGTGTTAGCTCACTCACCTGTAAATAGATGAGATGTTTTAACCCTGAAGTCAACTATTGAAAGTTTTCAGGGATGTGGAACAAGGTCACCGAAATGCCAAAAACAAATAAATATATATGTAAAGGAAGAGAGATGGAAATCATAATTAAATTGAATGGAGAGAGGAATGTGATAAAAACGCTGTCTGAAATTCAATTTTAAAAAAAGAAATGGAGCCACAATGAAGTGTCTGCCGCCACTTCTCTGTTCCAACCTCTGGGTAATAGGAACATAAGAAAGCACTGGGTTTTTCTGAAACTCAATGTCAAAAGTGCACCTCCTCTTCTTTCTCTTTCCAGACAAAGTCAGCATACTGTCAACCTTCCTCGCTCCTTTCAAGTACCTAAGTCCTGGCACCACAAACACGGAGGATGAAGACAATATGAGTAAGCAGCCCTTCTCTTACTGAGAGATCCTCCCTGAATGTGTATGGGAGTGGGAGTGTCTTTCTCTGTCCCCTTAAAGCTATTGAGGGGGACTGATTGGTGTTGCCAACTACAGAAGGTCCTGCCTTTACCTCAATCAGGCCATCTTCCAGAGTTCCATCCTTACCCATAGTTCCACCTTTACCCATAGTCCCATTCTTACCCATAGTTCCATCCTTACCCATAGTTCCACCTTTACCCATAGTTCCATCCTTACCCGTAGTTCCACCTTTACCCATAGCTCCACTCTTATCCATATTTCCATCCTTACCCATAGTTCCATCCTCCCCTGTAGCCCCACATTCTCCATAATTTCATAGTTACCAGGAAACTATCACCACCCAAGGTACGGAGTCCTTACCCAAAGTCTCACCCTCACCTGAAGTCCGTCTTCAACTGCAGGACCAGAGGCACACAGACGTTTATCCTCACCCACAGCCTATGTCTACATGTAATCCCATCATTACCTGGAATCCACCTGACCAGCAGCCCAGCCCACCTGTAGGACCAAACTCGTGCAGAGCCTTCACCCAGAGTCTCGTGGTCACATGGGGTACCATCTTCCTTTGCAGTCTCTTATCCCTACAGTTGAAGTTCTGTTCCCATTTGGAATCTCAGACCCACTCTCAGCTCCACCCTTTACTAGAATCCCAGCTCCCACTGCAGCTCCATCTGTATCAGATACCTCCTCATCCCCAGTTGGGGTCTGTGGAGTCTCACACCTATTCAAAGCCTCATATCACCTAGAATCTAATCAACACCAGGAAATCTACTCTTACTTGAAATCCCAGTCTCATCCAACATCCTGTCTTCATATGGAACACTTTTCTTTCCTGGAACCCCACCATTATCATAAGGATAAGAAATTATCAGTAATTTGTAACCAAGAGCCCCAAGGAATGTAGGAAATAAACTAGTTTTCTTAGACTAGTCTCTTCTCTCTTTCCTTCATTCTCTTCTTGTAACTACAGAAAAAATTAAAGATGATTGTGTTATCATGATGTCTCAAGAATGGATTTTACAGCTCTTTAAAAAGAAAAGAAAAAAGGTTAACTAGGGGGTCTTCTATCGAAACATCTCAAGTGCATGAAGTTGGAGAATAGGAGAATATTGTTCAATGTTTGGTGTTGAAGCTGGGTTAGAGAAGGGGGTCATATTCATCTCTTCTGCTTACATCAATAAGGAGAGCTCAGAACAGAAACTAGCAGAGAGAGAAAAGTGAAAGAGAAGGAGTCAGAGGAGAGAAAAGAAAAGAGACAGAGGAGAGAGGAGGGGATCAGGAGGAAGAGAAGGGGAGAGGAGAAGAGGGGAGAGGAGAAAGGGAGAACTGCATACCTCTTACCTGTGGCATATTGTCAAGCATTTAAAAGAGAAGGCCAAACATTTCACAAGAACACCTCTCTGAATTTAATATCACCGAACAGATGGGCTTCTTTTTCAACTAAAATGAGCTAAGAATGTGCTTGTCATGGGAAGGGGAGGAGGCAAGGTGCTGTTGATGGTTGCTAAGAGAATTGGCTGAATCAAGCAAAAACACTGGCAGAGATTTCCATGGGAACTGTGATCCATGTTGTCTCCAGCCTCTATGAATCAAAACACATTGTTGTGGGTACCCTCTCCAGGCAGCCATTAATGCTATTGGACATGGAGATTTCTTCCTGTAAGACATCACTTTCCTCATAGCTGTAACAAATGCCAGCAAGAAGCAGCTTAAGGGAGGGCTGCAGAGCATTGAAGTGCCTGTTTACATTGCATCCACCACAGGGAGGCAGAGAGGGATGAATGCAAATACTCAACTTACCTTTACTCTTTAAGTTTAGGACCTCAGACTATGGAGTGGGGTTGCCCAAATCTAGGGAGAATCTTCCCTCCTTAGTTAAGCCAGTTCAGAAACTCCCCACAAAGGAGACCAAAATTTTTCTTCTAGATGATCATGTCTAGATTCTGTCAAACTGGCAGAGAATAGTAACCATCATATTTCCCTTCCCAAAAGTAAAGTTGAGAGAGTTCAAAGGTCAGAACCTGGCCAGATATTCACAATCTTCTGCTTGGATCTTTTCATTTCTAAAGGAAAACATAGAATGTTAAGGAATGGGGCGGGGTGAATTGACTGGGCTTAGATGTGGGCTCTTGGCCATCTCTAGGCTGCCCTCTTAGCAAGATTTGTGGTTCAAAGCAAAACCTTGACATATCCTTGTGTATATCCTTTTGTGATGGTGCGAATGTAAAAGTTTCCAGATCAGTCAAGTTAGGAATAACGATCTCGGAAACCTTAGAAAGGGTGAGGTTTAAAAAGAAAAGCATAGTGTATGTGCTGGGTTTATTCTGACACAAGAGGAACTTGAACTCTTTCTGGTTCTTTCTACCTGGAGCTGCTGGGAGGCTGACTGAATCAGGAAGAAAAGAAAGGGGAGTTAGCTAGGGGAAACTTTGGGGAAGGGAAAGAGGATGGATGGAGGGAGGGAGGGGAAAGGAGAGAGGGAGGGAGGGGGGGAGGGAGAGGGGAGGAAGGGGAGGGAGAGGAGGGGAAGAAGGGAGGGGGGGGAGGAGAGGAGAGGAGGAGAGGAGAGGAGAGGAGAGGAGAGGAGAGGAGAGGAGAGGGAGGAGAGGAGAGGAGAGGAGGAGAGGAGAGGAGAGAGAGAGGAGAGAAGCAAGTGAATTCTAACTTTTAGAAAATCTGGAGTCACCTTTATGTAGTAACCAAAGGCCCAACATCTTAAGAAATCCAAGATCTTTGTAAAGTCAGTGCTCTTTCCAGAGGACAATGAAAAAGTCATACACATACATATAGGTACACACACCAGCAGCAGCAGCACCAGCAGCACCAGCAGCAGCTTCTTCTCTGGGCAGCTATAGCATGACTCACTCCTGAGGCTGACAGGAAAGTAGAGGCCTGGTTTGGGGTCAAGGAGTTCTGCATGCACATTCACTCTTGGGCTTGCGAGCTTGCAAACGAGCATGGAGGTGTTATTGGTACAGAAAGTCACAGAGTTGAGGAAAGGCAGGGACATAAAACACAAGGAGTGCTCAATCAAGGACAGATGCAATTAAAGCCATTTTCCTCTGAAAATGAAAAAGAAACATACAGATAAAAATTATTTTAATTGTTTGTTATATTAAAATGCTTTCGAAGTGCTCTTGGGGCCTCATTGTCGATTAGTGGATTCATTTGCTTTGTGTGTGCATGCTCATGTGTGCACCTCTTCACTACCATGTCTCTACCAGGCTCTATCTGTCAAGCATTGTCTGGGATCTGCCATTGTCGACACCCCAGTGTTGAGGTTAAGGATGCTGTGGCAGCACCTGAATTTAACATAGGCAGTGGAGATCAAAATGCAGGCCCTCATGTTTGCACAGCAATCACGTTACCCACTACGCCATCGTCTCAGAACTCCCTTTCTCTCTACATACTGTTAATCCATTTAGAAAACTATTTTTATATGTTCGTATTTGGTATGTATATGTCCACAGTACAAGTGGTATTCGTGTTCATCTATGTATGTGTGGCATGAGTGTGTTTCTCATGTATGTTTCTGTAGTCAGAGTCATATGTATAGAAGATATCCATGTCTGAATACATATGTGCAGTGTATGAAAACGTATGTGTGGAAGCGACAGTGGGAAGATAAATCTACTCTAAGCCCCATGCCTCATGCATTTGCATTCTCTGGATCTGTTGTGCTACCTGCTGCTCTAATGTAAAAATGGTTCATGCCTAACCATTTACATGCTTTCATTTTACATTCTTTCAACTGTTCGAGAATGGCTCTCAGCAGCTACCTAGATCCTGGCATTCTGGAATATATAAAAGAAAGATATTGCCTAGATCTGTGAGCTTCTCCATTTCAAGAAGTTGTGCAGAAAGACAGAGAAACATGGCCAGGACACATCCACCAAACATACATTAGACTTTACATATAGAACCTTGGTTATCTAGGAGCCAATCAACAGTAGGCTGGTGTCTTAGAGTTTCTATTCCTGCACAAAACATCATGTCCAAGAAGCAAGTTGGGGAGGAGAGGGTTTATTCAGCTTACACTTCCACGTTGCTGTTCATCACCAAATGAAGTCAGGACTGGAACTCAAGCAGGTCGGGGATCAGGAGCTGATGCAGAGGCCATGGAGGGGTGCTGCTTACTGGCTTGCTTCCCCTGGCTTGCTCAGCTTGCTTTCTTATAGAACCCAGGACCACCAGCCCAGGGATGGCCCCACCCACAATAGGCTGGGCCCTCCCCCATTGATCACTAATTGAGAAAATGCCTTACAGCTGGATCTCATGGAGGCATTTCCTCAAGGGCAGTTCCTTTCTCTGTGATAACTCCAGCTTGTGTCAAGTTGACACACAAAAGCAGCCAGGACAGCTGGATCTAAACTGGGAGACCCTCGTGCAATACTATGTTTTCAAGACTTGTTTACTATCATCAGCATTCTGCCCTGAGAAGTCTTCCTTGCAACACTGAACAGAAATGTGTTCCTGACCCCGCCCTCTGCTCAGAAGTTGAGATTTGGCCCAGATTCAATGACAAACAACTGAGACCAAGAGCTTCCTATCACTTCTGGGCTCAGACGACATCTCCTTCCCACCTCTATCTGCTTTTCCCAGAATCCCAGGAACACCTGACTCAGCTTCATAGGTTACTTATGACAAGCCTTTGAAGAAGGCATCTTCTACCAGAAGCTCGATCTAACTGCCACACCCACATACAACCAGCAAATGCCAAGCTCACCGTACCTTATGCACACCTCAGCCTGAACCTATCGGTCAAGCACCCCACAGTTTAGGTTATCTCCTGACGCTCTACACACCAAACTCTCCCTGCTGTCTGGAGGAATAACTAGACTGCCTGTCTTTCTGCTGTTGTTAAGCTCTGGCGTCTGGGAGGAGCTGCTCTGATTTTAAAGCCAGAGCTGCTTGGCAGCTGAATAACCTTCACCAGGAACAATATTATCTCTTCAAATGTAGCGTAGCGCACTGGATGGCTGGCTCTCCAGAGCCCTCCTGACCCGCAGACATGACAGTGCCATTACCAGTGACGCATACAATCCCAATGATGCCAAGCCATGAGAGGAAGCCGGGCATACATAATAACCGGGTAGAAGATTCTGGCCTGTTAGGGAGCCAGCAGAGAGGGAGGCGGCACATAAATAAATCCACAAGCAAGCCAGACTTCTTAGGGATAATAGCAGTATGATCCCATCTCAGCCCCAACCGCCACCTTGTCTAACCATTCCTGAGTGTCATCAGCCCAGGTCATCAAACTTGATAAGTTGTAAATAACAGAGTTATTTTGGAAAATAAATATGTAGCCACAGCTATGAGAATATACAGGTTTTTGGGTTGTTTTGTCTTCCTGTCCAAAATGCAATTCCCTTCATGTGTTGGACCTTTAGACTTAGCGCTATAATTGCCGACACATTTTGTCAAACGAGATAATGTGCTTATAAGGACTGTGGAGAAGAATCCAGGTGTGAGAGAAACAGAATGGAAATAATTTCATTCTTTCATTTTCCTGTACAGATGCCTTCCTGACTTAGACATTTTCTTTCCGTGCCTGGCGGCCTTCAAATTGCTCGTGATTGTTCTATTTCTGTGGCTTATGGTATTTACCTAACACCTTCTGCCATTGCTTGCTTGCTTTTCCCCCCTCTAATTCCCACAATGGGAAGATACATGCAACACCCTGAAAAGACCATATGGAAGTCAGAGTTCAGAGATGCCTTTTTTTTTTTAAATGATGTCTTGGAGAATAAGATCATTCTCCACGGCACCAAGGCAGAAGAGCCACAGGTATAGAGGTGGTGGATATGGTCTCCTCGGGAGTGAGTTTCCTCAGGAAAGGTGTTTGGG
This sequence comes from Rattus rattus, assembly GCF_011064425.1. NCBI lineage: Eukaryota > Metazoa > Chordata > Mammalia > Rodentia > Muridae > Rattus > Rattus rattus. Next base: position 22,291,724 of record NC_046167.1, read on the forward strand.
ACCCCAGTCAGGAATGTTCTAAGGAGCATAGGGGGTGAGACTATGTGTGTCAGGTGGAGTTGGGGGTAGCTTTCTATCATCACAGAGTTACTGCATTATTCTATTTGTGTTTTGGGCTCCTCAGCATCCTGAGCTATGTCTGATACACTTGTGAATATGTAATTGTATGCATACATTTATGTGTATCAATGACGAGATTGCCCAAGGTCATATTTACTGTCTCATCCAATAAGCACATGCTGACTCAGCCCCGGGTGCCTCCAGGAATGCTCAGAGAAAGGAATATGTTTACAATACGCCCGAAAGGGAAGTACCCACCAGGTAGGAAGAACAGGAGCAGGTAGAAAGCCCCCATGTCCCCTCACAACCCAGGTATGTGCACATACTATCGGAGTCAGAGTCCCAGCTCTGTCCTGGCAGTTGGCAGTACAGGAGCCGCAGTATTTACACAGCCCACTGCGTGCGTTTGTAGGATACATTCCTCAAGTGTGCGCCCTCTCAAGTAGCTCTTCAAGTCTGTGCTTAAGAGTCAGAGACTTATTTTTTGATCTCCTGGCTTTTTTAATCTGTTGATTATTATATGTAACAATTGGGTGCATAAAACCTATTAACTAAATGGTGAAAGAAATGAATATAATTTCCCGGGTCAGAGGAGGGGAGTGGAGCATATTTAATGCCTCCTCTGTGAAGAGGAAAATCTGAATATGTGATGTCAGGGTTAGAGCTATGAAGAGCACACAGAAAGGGTGATGGTAAAGTACCCAGACGCAGGTTGCACCGAGGTATGAGCTTAGCTGCAAATGGATGTGCATATCTGCAGGGAATATTAGAGTAAGGAAGGGTCCTTCAGTCTCCAGCTTGGTCACGAGAGGAGATACAACCAGTGTCTGTGTTGCTCCCACTGACAAAAAGGAGCCCAAGAAGAAAAGATAGGGCTTTTATCCGCATGAATGGACATACACAGCAGTGCAACAAGCTCTCAGGGGAGTGACTGTTTGCCTTGGCAAGCGAAGGGAGAGAGCAGGAATGTGTTCTGTTCTGCTCCTAGGGAGCTGGTCCTGTTCTTTGGCTAACATTTCTGGATGGTAAGATCAATATCGCTCATCCAGCAGACCAGAGAAATCAGAAAATGATTAACCCTTCTCTCTGGAATATCCTGGGATTGATTTCTAGGGAAACTGTTCGAAATCGCCAGCAAATAAAATAATCATGAAGAGAAGCTAAATACAGATACAAGTAGGGCTCCTGAGCTGTTGCCCTGCCGTACTCTAAAGTGCCCCTGGGGTAGCCATTTTACTAGGCCTGATGGATGGATAGCTAGGTTAGTAGATAGATAGATAGATAGATAGATAGATAGATAGATAGATAGATAGACAGACAGACAGATAGATGATGGATAGATGCATGCATGGATGGATGGGTGATAGATGATAGATGGATGAATGGATAGATAGATAGATAGATAGATAGATAGATAGATAGATAGACAGACAGACAGATAGATGATGGATAGATGCATGCATGGATGGATGGGTGATAGATAATATATGGATGAATGGATAGATAGATAGATAGATAGATAGATAGATAGATAGATAGATAGATAGATAGATAGATGGATAGATAGATAGATGGATAGGCAGGCAGGCAGACAGTAGACAAATAGATACATAGTGGACAGATATATTTATATATTCACTTAACTCATACCCACTCAACTGGTGAAGTAAAATCTTCCGTTTCTTCATTTAAATAAATGAAGCAGACACACACAGTGATCTAAGATCCCAACACAAGCATAAACAACCAAGGACACAGGCATCATGTGATCTCTCACCTGCTTGACTCTTGACTGTATGAAATGGCCACTGCTGGGTCCCAGGACAGAAACCACAGCCTAAGCCTCCATTGGCTCTGAAGTTCTTGCTGGACACTGAGAATTAGTTAACCAAAGCATTTTTGTATTGGTAATATCGCCATGGGTAATGTCATCCCAGAGAGCCTAACTTGTATCTAAGATAAGGACCCACATCTGTTCTGTTTAACAATTGCTACTAATTTCTGATTATTTAAGGAAGAAGCTCACAGAGGCTGGCGGGTGGTTCATATGGTTCTGCTTTCCTTCAGGAGCAAAGGCACTTGAGTTTGATATCCAGAACCCATATGAAAAGTAGGGTGCTGTGAACCCCTGTAATGCCAATGCTCGGGAGGCAGAAACGGGGATCCATGGCCAACCAGCCTGGCCTACTTGGAAAGCTCTAGGTTCAACTGAGTCAATCGGAAAGGACACCCAGCATCAACCTTTGGCCTCCACACTTTAGTACACACACACACACACACACACACACACACACACACACACAGAGGGGGGAGGGAGAGAGGGAGAGAGAGAGAGAGAGAGATGAACTCACACCCCTGTCTAAGAATCAGAGTTTCTATGAAGAGTTCCATCTACAACAATAGCAAGGTATTAAGAGTTACAGAAGGGAAACAAATTAAAGGGTTTTCACCATGGGTAGAGCAAAAATGTCGTTTTCTGAGTTCGGTTCTCTAAGATACAGCAGAGGTCATCTGATAGGCTGGCTGCCATAAGCACGCTTATTAAATCCCCACATTGTAAGAAATCAATAAGAAATTAGAAGGCTCCAAGCGGGTTTCTGGGCAATCTGATGTGGGGATTTGGGAATTGTTTTGTTTGCTCTTTATTTTCCATTTTGAGTTCAGTTTGGGGAAAATCGCATGGTTTAATCTACTGCGCACTCTCCCTTGGCTTGGAATGCCCTAAATGACAGAGCGCATTGCCCGTGTGCATACCCAGAGCACACGATTAGCACAAGCAGTTGAGATTTAGCACTTGCTCTCCAAACAGTAATTATTTTCACTGAGATCTGTAACAAATGAACGTTGCACGGTTATAACTTAGAAAACACTCAGATTCACACTTCTCAACAAACTAACCTCTCCAAATCCTAATAGCTTTTTAGTAGCAAGTTGATATTGTAGTGAGCCCATTTCGCAACTTAAGAGAATGAAACCAGGAAGCTGAGCTCACTTTCAGTGCAGAGCCCAGCGCCCCCATGCGGAGCGTCCTCCAAAGGGCTGTTTCAGCTTCTTTATGAAGACATGATCGTGATGACCGATGGGGGTTAGAGCTGAGCCAAGAGGAGATTAGAGTACATGCTGAAAAGAACGTTCTCGAATGTCAGGATACCTCTGGAAGGCACCTGACTTTCAAAGGCATCCTTTGTGACTGCGAAATTGTACTTTCTCCTTCATTATTCTCCAACAACAATGCCATAAACTGAGAGGTGAGGAGCACAGTGTTGATTCTGGCAGGTCTCAACCTGCGTTGCTTTCAGGGCGGCGTGAGAGAAGCAGGTTCGTGTGTCAACAGCCAACCAAGCATTCACTGTTTTGAAGCGGTGGGTTCGCTGGAAAATTCGCCTGCAGTTTCCACTTGCTTAATGAGAAAAAAAAAAAAAGAAAAAGAACACTTTCACACCTGCCACAGAGCTGAACGCTCCCAGCCCCTGAGAACATGTGCGAGGTGCTTAGAGAAACGTGGGCACGGTTCTGCCAGGCCAGATCAGCCCCAGGACTCATCGCACATGGGGTAGACTTGGCTTCATTCTATCCAGATGGCCTGGGGAGGGGTGTTAATCTACAAAGGCCAAGAAAATGTCACCATCACTCTGCATCCATAAAATCAACTTACAGCCCCTGCACGGGTGAGTGCGATGTGAGATTCCCCAGGACCGAGTCCCAACCTAAACACTCATCCCAGCAGGCAAGCTTTGTGGAGAATGTCTACTCCTCGAGCCTCAGTTTCCACCTATCTGCTTATAAAGTGTTGACCGTACTGGCGACTGACTAAGGACGAGTGAAGAATATGGCAGAGTTAGGTACAGAACACATCAAAGCTGGTAGAAGACGGCAGGGCCATTCACAGGCATAATCCTTGGGGTTTGATAATGCGAGTTTAGCATTCCAGAAGCACTCACTCTGGCAAAATGCAGGGGACGCAGGGGGACACTCGTCACTGTGGCAGTTCATGCCTGGGGTTTTCGAAGAGAACAACTTCATCAGAGAATAGTTACCCAAGGTGGCTGGTCTTACATTGTCTTTAAACTTGTCTGTCCCTCACAGTCAGATGTTACAGCTGTGTCTGAGCAGCTTCCTAGCTGCACGAGAGAAGCAGGTCGCGTGTCAACAGCCAACCAGGCATTCGCTGTCTGTTTCTGAAGCTGGGGGCGCACTGGAAAAGTCACCTGCAGTTTCCACTTGCTTAATGAGAAACACACACACACACACACACACACACACACACACACACACACACACACCTGCTACAGAGCTGAGAGCTCCCAGGCCCTGAGAACATGTGCAAGGTGCTTAGAGAAACGTAGGCATGATTCTGCCTGGGCAGATCAGTCCCAGGACTCATATGCATGTGTGTGTGTGTGTGTGTGTGTGTGTGTGTGTGTGTGTGTGTGTGTACATATGTGGCATGTATATAAATATATGTCTTCATGTATATACATATATGTGTATGTATATATGTGGGTATATATTTATACGTATATAGTTTTGCCCATATATAAATATATGTATTCATGTACATACATATATATAAAGTTTTGCTGAACTTACTCTCTTATTTTTTTTGCAAAAGACATAAAATGTTGGATCAACAAGATGGGTGAGGTGGTACTTGCCACCAAGCCTGATGACCTGAGTTCAATCCTTGGAATCCATATGGTGGAAAGAGAGCACTGACTCCTGCAAGCTGTTCTGACCTCCCTGTACCCGAGCCTGTGTGTGCATGCACTCCCATATGCACACACACATGCGTACAGGCGCGTGCGCACACACACACACACACACACACACACACACAATGTAACTTTTTTTAAAAAAGAAGAAACTGCCACATGTAGAAATGAAGCCACCCTTTGCCCTCTTATTTCTTTTCCTTCCTTCCCCTCACCTTCTCTGGGAGATGGAGTTGTGTCTTTATGATATAACTGCCTTCAGTTCTTTCATAAGTATGATTATGTGAGTAATATGTAATACGCATATTCTTAGGGCATACACGAAGTCTCTCCTACTCAGTGGATTACTTTTGCAAGCTCATTTTGCCATCTCGCATTGTGTTGATTTATTTAGGTTGAAGCAAATAGAGTCCACTAAGTCATCACTGTTGTATTACCAGTGCACCCTAACCAGTCCTCTAAATATGGGACGTTCTCTGTTTCCTACATTTTCAATTGTAAAAAACATTATGCTGCAACGAACATCTTTGTTAATCTCAGTTCTAGGATGTATTCCTAATGACATAATTACTGAGTAGGTATTGTTTCTTGGTTGCCAGTGGGCGTTCCTAATTTTTTTTTTTTTTTTTTTTGCACAGGGATTGTGCCTGTGCGCTTTACAACTGATGTGTAGGTGCAAATCCTTAGAAACATATTAGCATTGGTCTGTTTTACATGCTCGCCGGGCTATGATGGGAAGGATCTCAGAGGCGGTAATCCAAGGATTCCTGCTGTCCTGTAGGAGAAGCCCCACATTTATAACATTTATAGCTGAACTATATGGTGCATTTAGAACCATTTTCTATGTTGATAGGTCAACATGTGATATTTTTATTTATAAGGACAATAAATGCCCTTTGCATCACTTCAGTGATTTTTAAGAAGCCCAAAAGCTACGTTTCAGATGAAGCATGGAAGATAAGTCTCAGCACCTGTGGCCTTTAATTGGCTCCCCTCGAATTGTCTCATCTAAGGTGGAACTGGGGGAGTCAAGTAATAAAGAGCTCAGACTTGGGACCTGACACCCCCCCCCCAGATAAACAGCTGACTCTATAAACTGCCGGCTTAACTGTTGCCAGCAACTCTACTGACTGGCACAGGTAACATGCAGCTGTTTAGGACAGACAGCTGCACCTCCCTTCAGGATATGAATTAGGAGGTGGGGTTCTGAGAAATTCTACCCGGCCTGATATATAAGAGTGTGGCCTCAATAAAGCCCTCCCCCCACCAACTCAGTGTTGTGGGCATCACAGGCAACAATCACCCTGCCATGGGGCCCTGGTAGCATGGGATGAGGTAGGGCACTCATCACGGCAAGAAAAGCCACTTTAAGCTTCTGCTATTGCCCCAAACCATAGATAGGCAAAGCTACTCATCTGTTTGATTTTAAGAGATAATGGGCACTGAGGAGGTACGGTGCTCATGGGTGACAACATGACAGCTCATACTAATGGCCAGAGACGGTGAAAACATGCATAGGACACACACCTTGCCTGTCTCTTCCTCATCTCTTCTCAAGCCTAACTTTCTGAGAACTGCCCTCTCTCCCCCACCCCTCCACCCCCATAGGCAAATGGTCCCCATTGCTGCTCCTCCCTGGTATCTTGCAGAAGTCATTACATCACCTTTCCCAGACCTGACCTGAGGTGCTGATGCTGCCCGGATCCCTCAGCCTTACGGAGCCATCGTTAGCAATGATGTCTCTCATTAGTGCTGACCTGCCAGTGCTCTGGGTCATGACTAATTTGTTCTCACCTCCAGGTACCAGCAGTGCTGAAGTGAAAGAAAACCGAAATGTGAGCAACCTTGGGACCAGGCCCCTGCCCCCTGGAGACTGGGCCAGAGGCGGCAGCACACCCAGCATTAAAAGGAAAAGGCCGCTGGAGGAAGGAAATGGGGGACATTTCTGCAAACTGCAGCTGATCTGGAAAAAGCTCTCCTGGTCTATGACACCCAAGAACGCGCTGGTCCAGCTACATGAGCTGAAGCCGGGTCTTCAGTACCGGATGGTGTCACAGACTGGCCCAGTGCACGCCCCAGTTTTCGCCGTGGCTGTAGAAGTAAACGGGCTCACGTTTGAAGGCACGGGGCCCACTAAGAAGAAGGCCAAGATGCGGGCAGCAGAGATGGCCCTGAAGTCCTTCGTGCAGTTCCCCAATGCGTTCCAGGCCCACCTGGCTATGGGCAGTAGTACCAGTCCGTGCACTGACTTCACCTCTGACCAGGCTGACTTCCCAGACACGTTGTTCAAGGAGTTCGAACCATCCTCAAGAAACGAGGATTTCCCGGGCTGCCGTCCCGTTGACACTGAGTTTCTGTCCTCTGCCTACCGGCGAGGACGGCTACTCTACCACACACTGGACCTCATGGGCCAGGCTCTGCCTGACAGGTCCAGGCTGGCTCCAGGGGCACTGGGTGAGAGAAACCCTGTAGTGGTGTTGAATGAATTACGCTCAGGTCTTCGGTATGTGTGCCTCTCCGAGACAGCCGAGAAGCCCCGAGTCAAGAGCTTTGTCATGGCTGTGTGCGTGGACGGGAGGACGTTCGAAGGCTCTGGACGCAGTAAGAAGCTGGCCAAGGGCCAAGCAGCACAAGCTGCTTTGCAGGCCCTCTTCGACATCCGGCTGCCGGGTCACATACCCAGCAGGAGTAAAAGCAACCTCTTGCCACAGGTGAGACCTCTCAGGTAGCTGGAAAGATGGATGTGAGTTGGGATATTCTTGCTGGGGGAAAGGAATAGGCCTGCCGCTCTCCCCTGGTGTGGCTGTGAATAGAATGTGGTAATCACTGGCCTTCCTGAAAAGACCCCTTTCCTAAGCACACATTGAGAAACTGCCGGGTTTTGTGGATAGAGAATCATGGGAATGTTAAGAAAGCAAAGAGATCATCAACACAGCAACTAAGCGGAAGTAAAGAGAGAATTCATGAAGCCAGGCAACTTTTGCAATGATGGAATCAACCACTAGGGAGAAAAGACAACCAGGGTCACAAGAAACAAACAGAGACAGCAGAGGGCAGGGTCTTCTGTCCCCACCAAGCGGCCTAGGCTGCAGGAAAGGTAGGATTCATTTGCCAGGCCCTCTTCTGGTAACTTAGAAGTAAAAAGCGTGTTGGTTGGTGATCTGGGCTGAGTTTCTAGTCATTTGCTCTGGGCAAAAGCAAGATGGGAATTGTCTCATTGGGAGTGACCAAGATCTCTGTAACCATGGTTTCCAACCAGGTGGAAACTTCTCCAGTGAGACGGTAGCACAGGAGTGTGTGAAGAATGACTTGATGGAAGACAGGGGGAGTTAGAAATGAGGATTAGGGCCCTGTGGATATCATTCTACCGGTCTAATGCCTACCTGGCATGAATCAAGCCATGGGTCCAATCCTCGGCACAGCATGGGCCAGGAATAGTGGTGCATGTGTATAATCCTGACACCGGGGAGGCAGAGGCAAGAGGATGAAGGAGTTCAAAGTTATCTTCAGCTACATAGCAAGTCATGGCCTGGCATGTATGAGAAAGAAGGAATGGCAGGGAGGAAAGGAAGAAAAAAGAAGGAAGGAAGGAGGGAGGGAAGGAGGGAGGGAGAGAGAGAGAAAAGGAAGGAAATGAAAAAGGAAGGAAGGAATGATGGAAGGAAGAGAGGGAGGGAGGGAGAAGGAAGGAAAGAAAAAAGGAAGGAAAGGAAGGAAGGAACTATGGGTAGGAAGGAAGGAAAGAAAAAAAGGAAGGAAGGGAGGTAGGGAGGGAGGAAGGAAGGAAAGAAGGAAGGAAATCTCCAGGTTTTGCCAACACAATAGTGGCTCTGCTTTTATTACTTTTCTCTTTCTTGGTGATTATGGGGTTCAAACCCAGAGCCACTTGCATGTTAAACCAGTGGTCCCCCTGAGCTGTACCCTCAGCCCTGTGGGGAGTCCCACACATATGAAGAGGTCATGTCCTCAGGATCCATGTACCTCTCTACCCACCACACCCCCCTCTGATAACTCAGGATGTGTCTGGAGCAGCAGCTCCCCACCCCACACATCCCTGCTGCCCCCTGAACAGAAACACTGGGGACCCATCTATGCATAGAAGAGACAAGAGCCCTACCAGGTCAATGCTAAGGACCCCAGGTTTCCAGAAGCCCTGCTGTAATAAATCCAGAATTCGCTCATTTCTTTTAAAAAAGAAGGCGGTTTACCTTTGCTTGTTTAAGATGCCTTTGTAGCACTGCCTGTGTGTCAAGAACCATTCTCACATCACTTAAGACAACCTTATTCTGCCAAGTCTTATAATTGCTTATTTATGCAAATTCTCTTTTCTCTTATCATTTTGAGACTTATTTGTAGGTCTCTCTAATGTAGTCAATACAGAAAATTATTTTTATTCATTTTGGGCGTCAATCAAGGGAAGAAACACTTTACATAGTTAAAAGGCACTTAGCCCTGTGTGGGATTCATCATAAGCACTTAATAACCAGGAGTTTAGCTATTGCGGTGATCGCCACCACCATGACATCATTGCACCTGGAATAGAGAGGTCCCTTGTTTTGCCTTGAGAGATAAAAAACAATCTGCAAAAGAATTTGGGCTGTCATCAAAACCCAGCTACTGCTTGGGATATGTGTGAAGTCACAAAGACCGTAAAGAGACCCTTCACCTTGTATAATGATTAGGTAGGGCATTTAGTTATTCACTCATTCATTCATTCATTCATTCATTCCACATTTATCTGACTATAAGCAGGCATGGGATGGATGCCACAGCAGATGTCCTTTGTGTATGGGCACATGTGTGTGTTTGCAGTATGTGCATGTGTATGTGTTTGGGTTTGGGTCTATATATGTGTGGGTGTTCACATGTGTATATGCATGCATGTAGAGGCATGTCGGGGATGGGGATTAATGTGGGATGTTCTCTTATCACTCTCTACCTTATGTTTATGTATGTTTATTTTTAACTATGGGTACGTGCATGGGGCAGGCACACCACTTCGGTGCTCTCAATTCCAGAAGAGGGACTCAGATGCCCTGGCCCTGGGGTAATGGGCTCTTTTGAGCCCCCTGACGTGGGTGCCTGGGAGCCATGGGTCTCTCTGCAATAGGAGCATGTACTCTCAACCGCTGAGCCGTCCCTGCAGCTTCTCCTCTTTATTTTTTTGATACAGACTCTCTCGTTGCCCCTGGAGCTCAGCAATTTGGCAAGACTAGCTAGCCAGCATGCTCCAGTATCCTGTCTCCACCCCTCTAGACCTTAGATCTCAGGCACATGCTGCCATTTTCTGCTTTTTATGTGGATGCCGATGGGGGTCCTCATGCTTGTGGAATGCTCACTTTATTGTCTGAGCTATCTTCCTGGCCCAAAACATCCCTCTTTTCACCAATCTTGGGTAAGGGAAAGGTTACTCTATATAGATAATGAGTCCAGGTTGCGGGACAGTGGATTTTCCTGGTCTATCTTCTCTATTCTTTTACTTCACCTCAAGTATTTATTACACATGTAATAATCACTGTAAGGAGCAGGTGGGAGCAGGTAAACCATAACCTTCATTAGTCCTGATTTTCAGCTTGTAGCCCACCCCCAAAAGAAAATGCTAGAGAAAGACACAAGAATGATTCCTAGATCCATCCCTGTGCATTTACTAGCAAGAAACTCTATGGCCTTGCTTTCCCCCTTTTCTATGTCTTTGTCTTTTTATGTTTCCGACTTCCTCACATTCTACCTTTCGTCTACCGGGAACCCAACTTGCAGAACAGCCATCGAAGCGTCCTCCTCCCTACTGCCTGACTCAGGCTGGGCAGAAGAATGGTCTCCTGCCACTTTGTCTGAGAAGGCCCCATTAGTGATAGTTGGCATGCTCCTGTTGATGCTTCACTCTGCCCTGGCCTGAGACCACCTTGCAGAAAGGCTACAGACTGTTCTGGGATTATCTATGTGCTATGACACGTGCCTCCCGCCCCCATCTCTCTTCTGCTTTCTACTGTGCGAATCTGAAGGACATCAGCGCGTTCTGGGTGCGATGGCTCCTTTCTTTCTTGTTGTCGACTCTGAGCTCACACGACAGAGAAGCCAGGCAGCGCGACTACTTTGTAATAGTCATTTGACCCCAGAATGCAGCACATCCGTTAAAGCCACGGCTGCTAAATTATTTTTCTCTGACAGTCTGCTAACCACTCCGACTGGATGATGAAGGGCACAGAGCGGCTCGAGGGTTGCGGGCCATTCATCACACCTTGGCAGTGCAGCCATGCCAGGGGCTCATTATCCTCTTGCCTCGGCCCCCTTGAAAAGTGCACCCTGTAGCTGGGTGGGGGCCAACACAACAATAGGAGTCAGGACCGATGAAATTAAAAGCCTGTCCTAGGTAGGGTCTAAGTTCAGGGGAGAAAATGTGAAAATAAACTATTTCAAGGTTCGCCATAAATGCTGTTCTGTCTTCCTGCTCAGCCTGAACCCTTTCCTTCTAAGAACTGTGCTATCCTGGAAGCACTTCACTACATCATGGGGCCTCTGTCTATAGATCACATAAGTCCTAGATAGACACTGTGTGGAACCCTTGTCTATGTGTCATGCAAACCTCTATGCCATGAGCCCTCATTCATAGATATATATTACATCTGTATAGATCATAGAAACTCTATGCACAAATTATGAATGCTGGTCTACATATCATGGGATCCCCACCTATATATCAAAACCCTTCATCTATACATCATGAAACTTCAGGGAAACCATTATCTATTAATTGCAGGACTTTCTGGCATATGCACCATGGACTCCTATCTACAGATCAGATCACCCAAATACACATTATAAAACTCCGTCAATACATCGTGGACCCTTTACCTATATTTTGTGGACTACAACCTATTCATTATGGACCACCCATCTAACCATCATGGAAAGCTCCCATAAATACTCCATGCCCCTCATCTAAGGAGCATAGAATCTTTCACTTACACCTCATGGAGTTCCCTCTTCATCTATCATCATGAACACAATACCCTCACCCTTCTGGTATGTTCAAACAAACACTTGGTCCCAAATGCATATTGACACTAGAGTTTTCGGTCCCTAAAATGTGTCCTTTCATAATCCTGACTGCTCTGCCAGGGCTGCCATAGCGCAGCAAACTAAAGATCTTCACAAAACCTGGGCTCTTGGAGCAAAGAATTTTCCACCTCCTCCGAGCAAGGACAATTCTTCAAGAGTTTGCTTTAAGGACCTGTAGCAGTGCAACTTCTAGAACTGGAGCACTAACACCAGTGTTTAACGTTGTCTGCCCAAATTCCCATGTTCAGCTCCTCACAGGACAGTCTCAAATTTGCAGGGTGCCAGAGACCCCCATGTGGCACCATAGGAAGATGTCGTTTGCTCAGGGCTTTAACCGAAGACTAGCATTACAAACAAGGCTTCAAGCCATCCTAGTGGGAGTTCTCTTAATTACATGATAGACTTTGAAACACATATTTCATCTGCACCAGTGCTTAGTTATGTCAGGAAAGCATGTTTCAGATGCATCTGTTGAGGCTGATAAGATTGTTCATTCAGTAAAGTGATTGACAGGCAAGCAGGAAGACCCGGATCCATCTCCAGCACCCATTTAACAAGGCAGGCATATTGGGATGGCCTTGTAACTCCAGAGCTCCTGAGCCAGAGATAAATGTATCCCCAAATTCAGTAGCCAGCCATCCTAACTGAATCAATGAGTTCCTGGCCAGAGAGAAACTCTGTCCCCTTACATGGAGGAAGATGTCCTGAGGGATAACATCTGAGATTGACCTCTGATCTCAGCTGAGAGTCTGCCTGAAAAAAACTTAGTAGATTCTGGAATGAAACCACGGAATAGACAGGGTATATAGGATAATCCTAAAGAAGTAGAACCTCCTAAGCTTGCCCCCGAGGCCCTCAGAGGTTTCTGAATATGTAATGACGGTTGCTACGCTCGCCATCCAAACTCCATCTCTGCTGAATCACCTAAAGTGGGAGCACAGCAGGAACAGAGCAAGAGTCCACGTCATTCCTACTGAAAGCGAGTTCAATAGCATGCTGCTCACAGCAAAGATACAGATTGCAGGTATAAGTTGGCCAGACTCTAATTTTCACCATTTCATGGACCTGAAATCCAAGCCTTAGCCACAGTGACAAAAACAAGCATTTATTAGTGCCTTTAAGGCATGGAGCAGACATAAATGTGTAGAATTTACTATGCTGATTCGAAAGTGATGCGCGGTCCTGGGACTCATGAACAGCTGTTGAAGGTGACGATGTCCACTGAGAGATAGCCAGGAGGCTCTGTCCGAAGCCCTCATGTTTTGTTTATCTACAGTTGGTACAAAATCCCTATAGGCTAACGTGGCTAGTGGTGGGAACTGGAAACAAGAGGCCGGGAGTGGATAAATACTCGTTCCTGGAAGTGCCTGCATGAGAAATGCTGACAGACACAAGGCCCACTTCTCACCTCTGGCAGGAAAAGATCTGTGCTCATAAAGCATAAATGCAGCACGAGCGCCTTTTTCCTCTTTTTTTTAGCAGTTCTAGTGCTCAAAACCTGGTTAGAAGAAATAATCAAGTACCCCCCCCCCAGTGAATCGAGCTAACGAAAAGGGACATTTCCCATATGCACACAGCATATCTGGAAAGGGGATCAATTGGCTTGTTTGCAGTGTCCTGATTCACCCTTTACTTTCTCCGTTTCTTTGAATCTCCATTTCAACTGGTTTGGCATTTGCGGTGTTTTACAAAGGTTTAGTCAAAGCCACTAAAGTTGACTCCTTCAGCTTCTCTGACCTCCACACAAATGCTGTGGCGAATGCACATGAGTGCTTACTTGTACATACACCAAAATAAATAAATAAAATATATTCAACTTTTAATAGAACATAGCTTTAATTAGGCATGGAAGACTGTAAATCTTTAAGTTTTTTAAGTCATACAAGGTATATATCACACTTAACTTACTATCGTGTTTTATATATATATATATATATATATTATTCAATATATTCAGCATGCCCTATATACTTACATATTGTACATTTGTACAGTCTACATACAACATATACTTTATATCATTCAATATGTTCATGCAATATAGTGTGCATTAATTCAATAACTTCTACTTTACTTTCAGCTAAAACACGAATCATCAAACTTGAGTACAAATATATATTTAAGAAAATAGCACTGAAGCCTGATGCTCCTACTGAGTTTGGCATTTTAAAAATTGTCTATGTAACCATTCACCAGTTCAGCAGTGTCTACCAGCCACGGTCTGCCAATCATTTCTTTTCGTGGCCATAATTATGGAAGATGATCATGGCAATTGTGACATAGTAGCTAATATTTATTGGGCCCATACTCTATATTGACTCTATGTTTTATTTACATATGATAGCACATTCATCCAACCTCAGATGAAATCCTTGCACTAGACATTAATCATGTTCCCATCTGACTCTGTGAGGCTATTCTGAGGTAGGTAAGCCCATGGCCTGGCATTGAAAGTGGAAGGTCAATTAAAAAGAAGTCCAGCACTCAGCTTCTGTAGGACTGTAGTAATGACCTTGCCCTAAGACACCTGTGACTCCCTACTTCCCAATGGCTTCCTGACCTATGAAGGAAACTGAGCACTTGTGGTTTAAAAGGAACTTCATGACTTCCTAAGAGCAATTCGGAAGGGATTTGTTAGTAGCTCCAGAAGAAAAAGTTACTGTGATCTGACGAGAGGAAAGGGTTGATGGAGTTTGCAAGACTACAGAGCTTAACCATGTGCTGGGAGAGATGAGAAGCTGAGGCAGAGCACACACGTGGGTATCGTGGTCCAGCAGGTTGTTGACTTTGAAGCATGTGGAAACCTCACATGCCTACTTGGGCAGGAGGAAGCCTGGAGAAGGTCAGAGCTCTCAGTTGCCCTCATGGGTGAATTCCCATGAAAAGCCGTCCTCCTGGCTCTCCAGGCGTCTGCTGACGCTTCTGTGGAGTGGTAGGGTACTGGCAACTTGCCAAGGGCTCCCGTTTGGGAAGGTTGCCTTTGTCAGCTGAACGCCTCCAGCTGCACTAGTGTACACAGGCTTTCTGGGGATGGGCAGGCAGCCCCTTCCTTTGGGATTCATTGTTACACTGAAAAGGGGAGAGACAGCAGAAAGAAGATGGCAAATGGGACGGTGCCAACATGGAAATGAGCCGGAGAGAGAAAAGATGAAGATCCAGGAGAAAAGAAAGTGAGTCCCCATTCACCAGAGCTACAGGGGGATGACAAAGAATACACACAGGGAGGTGCCAAGGCTGGCTTTGCCTTTCCAGCCCCGGAGGGCATCTAGGGGAGATCCCATTCCTTTGAGATCTCCGTCCCTCTGCAGATGCAGTCAAGACTTTCTGTCTCCTGTCTGGCACAAGGGTAACTTGGGCTACATTCTTTGTGAACCCCTGGCAGAGGCTAGGGAGGTGGCCTAAAGAGAGGTCTCAGGTTGGAGCGAAAACTCTGCACTGTGCTGCTCGGCCTAGTAAGGCTACACGGTAATGGCAAAAGCAATGTGGAATTTGGATGCTCTCTCTTGAGCTTCACAATCCTTATCTTCTCTTCCTCATCCTAGTTCTGATTCCCTGGGCAAACTATGGCAGATCGAAGTCAGAATGTGAGATTTGTTGCTAGGTTAGAGCAGGAATGTTGAAGAAGAAAAGCGGAATTCTTCATGGAAACCCACGGGCTAGGAGTGGGGAAAAGGAAGAGAGAATGCACAAGAGAGCAAACCTAACAGCAGCCCACCCACCAGGAGTTCCCCTGAAAACTGACCACTCTGGCAAGTTCAGCAGTTGTCCCAGAACCTGGCCATCAACTTGGACATTCCCAGAAAGTCAGCAGTCACTTGAATACCTATGGACTCAAAGGTGCTGGCAGGAGGACGGACTCCTGGTCATTCATGGGCAGGAGACAGGATCCAGGCTAATCTAGGCAGCACGCCTGTCTAGAAAACCTCCCATCCATCCTTGATTATGCTTATGAAATTATTTCAAAGATGGTTTAGAGGATTTAGACATAGTGAGGAAAGGAAACGTTCTCTTCTTTAAAACACAATTAAGTAGCTTTTCTCACTCTGTCCCACCTCAATGCAGTGTGTACCCCACACTCTGTAAACCACTGCCTGGGCAGTAGTGGAACCATTCTGTGAGATCTTAGGTTCCCAAGCCCCCATCTCTTCAGTTACTCTGAGCCTATTCCATGGCATTAGTGCCCCTGATACATACACTAGGGATAGCCTAAGCGCTTTGCATAAAAGTCATCTCAGAGAGTAATTTTGTACAAGGTGCAGGTCAGCCATCACTGGTACAGTTCTGCTGTATTCCGGCATTGAATGAAGTGTCCAAAGACTTGTGAAGGATCACACTGTACAAGAAACTTAGAAATCAAGTCCTGGGCCCCTGTCCTATGTGCTGTTCTGTTCCCTCTGGGAAGATGGTGCACGACAAAGCTGTTTTCTCATGGTCAAGCATGTTACCAAAAAGAGTGAGCTAGCCTTCCTGAGCCAGACTGCACGCACACACTCACTAGCTATGGAACCTATGTCTCCTTAGTCCCCAGGACCTCCTTTTCCTGACCTGTGTTGTGAGGTGATCATAAGAGTTCTCACACAAAAATGGCCAGGAGACTCAAGTGGGTTGGAGCAGGGATTGAACAGCATTTGACATCTATAGAGACACCTCTCACTCTTAATCCAGGGACAGCTACAGATATGCCCCACTCGTAGTGGAGAGAGGGAGCCCTTTTAACCCATTTCTTGATGAGAGAGAGAGAGAGAGAGAGAGAGAGAGAGAGAGAGAGAGAACCATGTGGGAGGTAGGGAGCCGTTAGAATGACATTGGGCCACTCCTGAGCCTCAATTTCCTTGCCTGTAAAATTTGCTATGATTACCATAAAATGGAGTCTGTCAACTTTCCACCATGGATGGAGGAGAGGTTCGTGAGGCCCCACACCTTGCTGAGGAACTGTTGGCCGGTATGGCTGTGGGGGAGAAGAGAGTGTTGTTGTTGTTGTTGTTGTTGTTGTCGTCGTCGTCGTCATCGTCGTCATTGTCTTGGGGGATTTTTTTGTAGTGGTTCGGCCAGGAGTAAATTGTGAATGCTATAGAAAGTAACCCTACCCCAGTGCTCATGAAGCACTCCTAATTAAACTTGGTGGCTCTTTAAAAATGAGAAAGTAGGAAGGGACCCTTTGCCTGAGGTCCAGAGAAGAGAAGGTCCAGAGAAAGTAGGAAAGGAGTGAGGGGAAAGGATAATCAAAATTCAGTGTGTGTGTGTGTGTGTGTGTGTGTGTGTGTGTGTGTATGTGTGTGTGTGTGTGTGTGTAAAACTGTCAACTCATAAACTAAAATATCTTTAAATAGTAAGAAAATAATAAGGAGTGTGATGGAATGTTTGCTTAAAGCTCTCACATTCTTTAAAAAAAAAAAAAAAACCCTCTGGTACAAGATGCCCATATGTCAACGTGATGTATACGGTATGGGTACAATATGCCTGGAGCCACTATTTGATAACATTTAAAGAGCAACAAACATAAAGGCATTGCCCAGCCTGACAGGCAATCTGCAGAATCTTACCCCAAACCAGAGCTGGTATTTCTCAATTGTGGTGACTTTTATGAAGATCTAGAGTTCTAACCCAAGGAGGAAACTGAGAACACTGGGCATCTGGGAATGATGGAGATGCCGTGATTATCCTTGTCAGACAGGGGTAGACTGGAGCAAATAGACTTTGGGAGATCGCCTGTGCCATGCCCCATGGAGTGTTCAGAGGGAAAAGTAGGAATGCAATAGAACATCTTTTCTATTTTCCATTGTCATCCTCACCTCACCTGAAAGACAGTAACAGTCCGAGATTGGCTTAATGTCATCTCTGTTCAAATATGCAGCACCCCGAAGCTTTTCCAGCCCCACTCAGCCACACCTCAGTGCTTCCTCAGAATCTTCCAGAACACTGTGAAGCACAGGGACTCCGCCATATTAAGTCCCAAGATACAAATCTTATAATCAACTCCTGTCACCGTCTGTGGTGCGTTTTAAGTAAGATACGGTGACAATTTCTGTTCCCCCCGGGCTCAGGGCTGCCGGTATCTATCTGCACAGTTCCGTGAAATCCTAAGAACTGGGGTGCTGTGAGACCCGCTTGGGTAGGAAGATGAGAGATCATTATTCCCGGATCCCAGTGCCACACTCCCTCACCCTCACAAACTTATGTGTCTGCTCCTCTTGGAGCCTAATGATGCCTAGACGGTGATAAACTGGAACATGAGTTTCTAACAGCGCCACAATTAAACATTTCTAAAGTGTATTTTTCTAAATTAAATCAGTCAGGGGAATTGTACTCAAACTTAGAGGCAAACCACAAAGTTCCTCTACAAACCCCAAGGGGAAGAGAGACAGTTTTGTAATATGAGGTGTTTTCCTTCTGGTCACAACTTTAATCGATTAGTGACGAAAGCCGATGTCTGCCTCCCCCAAGGCTCCCCCTCTTTGCAGTTTTGATGGCTTCTGTGACATAAGAGGTGCTTAGTAAAGTGACTCTCAGGGTGCAGGAGTGGAGTCAAGGTTTTGTTCGGTTAGCTAGACTGGGAAAGAAATGAACGTTGCCGTAAAGGGCTTACACTAGCTCAAAGGAGCATCTGTGCATTGTGGATTTCAGTGTTCAGAACCAGGAGTGTGAACTTTCACAGGACAGCCCGAAAGAAGCAGAGGTTTGCAAAAGGGAAGCATTTAGCAGTGAGAGCCCTAGCAGGGTGGGCACCCTAGAGGGTCTTCTACCTCCAGCAGTCCCTTTCTCACCCACTGACCCTTCACTGGGAATCGTCACAAAAAGCACAGATAGGTTTAGTGTGCAGCCTGTTTAAATATGTTGCATTCTCTGTCTCTTCATGCCTCACGCAGCCACTCTTTAAATGCCTCTCAAACTCTTTCAGAGCATTCCAGGGAACAAGGATGTCACTGCACTCATCCTGCCTGTCCCCAGAAATTGGGGCTCACCCTTGAACGGTCCTGTCAGAGCATCATAGAACACAGTCCAGTCCCTGTCACCGTGGCAGCTCTTTCTGTACTGCCTTTTCTTATGAAGGGACAGGTGTGTGAAGCCTGGAAGCTTTGCCCATGTCATTTCCCAAGAGACCCCGTGGGGAAACATAGGAACAAAGAGGTGAGCTGTGAGGAATTTGATCACTTATATAGACAGAGAGAAAAGGCCACAGGTGGCTTAATTTTAAAAAGATTGAGTGTCTCAGATAAGGGTTTCTATTCCTGCATAAAACATCATGATCAAGAAGCAAGTTGGGGAGGAAAGGGTTTGTTCGCTTACACTTCCACATTGCTCACACTGGGTAGAAACTTGGAGGCAGGAGCTGATGCAGAGGCCATGGAGGGGTGTTCCTCACTGGCTTGCTTCCCCTGGCTTGCTCAGCTTGCTTTCTTATAGAACCCAGGACTACCAGCCCAGGAATGGCACCATCCACAATGGGCTGAGCCTTCCCACCCTTGATCACTAATTGAGAAAATGCCTTACAGCTGGGTCTCATGGGGGCATTTCCTCAAGGGAGGCTCCTTTCTCTATGATAACCCCAGCTTGTGTCACGTTGACACACAAAACCAGCCAGTTCAACTGACCCCTTGTCAGCTTGACACACAAACACATCACTATTAAGCCTCAACCCTCACTTTCTTATTCATCCCCAAGATCTAAATAGCTTCAAAAGTCCCACAGTCTTTACAAATTCTTACATATTAAAATTTCAATCCCTTTAAAATATCCAATATCTTTTGAAATTCAAAGTCTCTTTACAATTCAAAATCTCTTAACTGTGGGCTCCACTAAAACACTTTCTTCCTTCAAGAGGGAAAAATACCAGGGCACAGTCACAATCAAAAACAAAAGCAAAATCTAACCATCCAATGTCTGGTATCTATATATAATCTTCTGGGCTCCTCCAAGGGCTTGGGTCACTTCTCCAGCTCTGTCCTTTGTAGCGCACATCTTGTCTTCTAGGCCCCGGCTCCCTGTACTCCATTGCTGCTGCTGCTGTTCTTTGTGGTCATCTCATGGTTCTGGCATCTCCGAAACACTGCTCAACTTCTCCGCATGCCCCCTTCAGTCCTGGGCCTTCAACTGCCACTGAGGCTGTCCCTTCACCAATAGCCTCTCTGGGCCTCTCACAGTGCCAAGCATCAGCTGCTACCCCTTCATGTTTCAAAGCCAGTACCACCTGGGTGACTCTTATACATTACCAAGTCTGGCTGCCAACATGAGGTACAACCATGGCTGCCTCTGGAACACAGCTTCTCTGTGCTCTCAGGAAATACTTTATAGAAGGATTAGTGATGCTGGTCTCTTCTTCATCTCTGCTAATTTCTTAGCTCCAGCTGACCAGTATCAATCATCCCAGTGATGCAAAGCTTTTGCTTGAGTAGTTCCGGTATCTTATTAATCACAGCTGATTCTTCAGCCCCAGCTAACCAAAACCACAGAATCTTCACAATCAAAACAGCAACAGCCCTGATAAGAACCTTTACTCTTCCCTCTGAAATTTCACAAGCCAGGCCTCCATCTTCTGCACTGTTCTCAACATCATCTTCCAAGCTCCTACAGAACATCCCACAGAGCTCTTAACATCCCAATGACTCTTCTAGCTCAAAGTTCCAAAGTCTTTCCACAGTCCTCCCCTAAACATGATCAGGTTGTCACAGGAATACCCCATTATGCTGGTACCAGTTTGTCTTAGTCAAGGTTTGTATTCCTGCACAAAACACCATGACCAAGAAGCAAGTTGGGAGGAAAGGGTTTATTCAGCTTACACTTCCACATTGCTGTGGAAGTCACCAAAGGAAATCAGGACAGGAACTCACACAGGGCAGGAGCTTGGAGGCAGGAGCTGATGCAGAGGCCATGGGAGGTGCTGCTTACTGGATTGCTTCCCCTGGCTTGCTCAGCTTGCTTTCTTATAGAACCCAGGACTACCAGCTCAGACACCATCCACCATGAGCTGGGTCCTCCCCCCTTGATCACTAATTGAGAAAATTCCCTACAGCTGGATCTCATGGAGGCATTTTCTCAAGAGAGGCTCCATTCTCTATGATAACTCCAGCTTGAGTCAAGTTGACACACAAAACCAGCCAGTACACTGAAGAAAACTCTCCTTGGGACTCAACAGACTTGAAGTTGCATATTGTTCTACTTACTAGCTAGATGCTACAGGGCAATTTACTCGAACTCTCTAGGTGGCCTCATGCACACAATGAGCAGTTGTCCTATCAGAATTTGCTATGAGCATAGAGAAGGCTACGTGCACCAAGCTATATGGAGTGGGATCAGACTGTGTAGCTCTATTCATTATAGACATTCTTCTGGACCCAATGGGAGACCATTCACATGAATGATAATGTTAAGAATGGGTTCTCTAAGCCAAGACCCAAAAAAAGGTGTCCAAAGTGTCTAAAATCATAAGCAGAGTTAGAAACCCTACCCATTGTAGCCCTTACCCCTAAGCATCTGAGAGGACTGAGCTCCTGAAGGTCTGGGGAAACCTCCCTAGACTCCATTTCTTATATGAGGAGAAGGGGTAAACAGGGGCAGAAGGCCTCCTTCAGAAACTGCCCCATCTTGAGGGGGATCTCCAGAAGTGAAAAACAAAGAGAAAAGAAAAGAAAAAAGAAAAAAGAGAAGAAGAGAAGAGGGGAGGAGAGGAAAGAGGAGGGGAGGGGAGGGGAGGAGAGGAGAGGAGAGGAGAGGAGAGGAGAGGAGAGGAGAGAAGAGAAGAGAAGAGAAGAGAAGAGAAGAGAAGAGAAGAGAAGAGAAGAGAAGAGAAGAGAAGAGCTCCTTTGAACCATCTTTGGATGCCCTGGCATTCGGTGTGAGCCTCTGCTGGCATTCCAAATAAGACTTAGAACAGCACCTATTTGAAAGTCAGTCCTAAGTCTATGACTGATCACTTATTAGACATCAAGTCAGTTAGCTAATGTTTGTGTGATGTGGGAATGGTAAGAGGTAATGCCAGTGTTAAGGAGTCTAAGCACTTGCTGCAAAACATGAGGACCACAGTTCTGATCTCTAGAGCCATGCACTGATACCATTGCTGTAAGGCAGACAGGCAGTCCCTGGAGCTCACTAGCTGCTCAGTTCTAACCGAGTCGGTGAGCTCTGGGTTAAGAGACACACCCTCTTAACAACCTGTGAGGAAGCCACTGAAGAAGACAGCCACTGTCAATTCCTAGCCTCTACACACATCCACATACATGAATACACACACACTCAGTTAACTTCACGTTTGTTTTAATCTTACATGAGACACATCTAGGAAGGCAAGAATTCATGAAAAGTAAGATCTGACAATCACTGTATTGACTTTAACTACTTGTCTTAAAAGTTGGTAAGTGGACAAGAGAAAAAGAGAGTGAGTAGGGCTTCCAGGACAGCCACAGGACGTGGGTATTACTTGGCACTCACACTTTCCAACTGCTTTCTGCACAACTGCTCTGACTCAAGTTCAAATCCAAGTGTGCATGAAGGAAACGTGTAGCAATACCATGGCTGATACACTCTGGGACACGAAAAGGAACAGTTAGAGGACAGAAATACCCCCCAAGAAAATGATGGTGAAATAACAGCACCAAGCCTCTGGGAAATACTGTGAAACAGATGAGTCTCTGGAAAATGAAAGATGAATTTCAGACCACTCTGTTTGGGACTGCAATGCACATAGATCACACTGATTACATGCTTTGATTGTCCATGTTGACTTCTGACTGTAAGTCCACTGTTATCAACTTTGTAAACAAAAGCCAGAAGACAAATTGATTGAAGAACTGTTTTTTGAAACTTTCAAATTGTGTATAAAAAGTCAAATTATTCCAAATGTCCTGTGACTGTCACACACCGTTCTCTCTTATCATGCTCCCAGGGGGCCTCCGGTTCAGGAACAGACACTTACCCATTTATTCCCTCTGCCAACAGCGATGACTCAGTTTTTCAATACTTGGAAAGTTCTGTTTCTCAATGGAAATATGTATTGATTTGGACAATTTTCAAAGTTTGGCATGAATCCGTGACAGCCTGGAATCACTGATATTTCTGCTTTGTTTGTTTTTGCCTCATGTTCTATGTCTGGTTTAATTCAGTTGTAATCAAAGCAATATCAGGATGTATAAGGCATGTAGTAAAGAAAAGAACACAGTGGCTTCTACTTACTCTAAACAGCTAAGATTAGTAGAACATGCACAGGGATGGGGTGGGGGTGCAGACATGTTTCTACCAGTTTTTAATCACCATTGTTGCGTTGCCTTTTCCTGGAAAATGCACACTTGACCTGGTTTTCAGTGGGGCCTGGTCATCTTGGAAGAAGGGCTAATGCCAAGAGAGGTAGATAGATCAGCATGCACCTATGGGAAGAACTAAAGATGCCACTGGATATCCTATCACATGATCAGGCAACTGAGCTAAAAATGAGGCATGCAGAGAAGAGACATGGCAGAAAAGGCCAATGGAGACAAGCAGAGATATTTAAAACCTGGGCTGTGGAGCCCTGTCGGGACTGCTGTCCTGGGAAATTGTATATGAAGAAGAGTCAGACAGATCAACCCCTAACATCCCAAATTTTTACTAACAAGATAGACATTGGGGTAAGCCAACTGGTGGGCACCTGAGCCCTCAATCTCTACAATGGAGAAGATCAGCCCATCCATCACTGTTTGCAGAACCCAGGACCTGATTAGCTGAGAAGAGGAAGATAAACAGTCTCTTTAAACATTGAAGCCCCTCCTCCATTGTACTTTTCTGTCCTTGCTACAGTTCCAGGAGACTCCCTTAGGAGTGACCATTTTCAATTTCACTTTGGATTTATTTGGAAAAAACAGACAGGATTGTCACTGCAAAACTGAGAACTTGTTGGTCTGTGTTTGGGGTAATTCTTATCTTTTTTCCTTTTCTTTTTTCTTTTTTCTTTTTTCTTTTCTTTTCTTTTTTTTTTTTTTTTTCCTTTTTTCTAGAATTAAACCTAAAACCTCCTCATGTATGCTGGGCAAGTACTCTTCCACTGAGTTGTATCCCCACCCCTCACATTTTAAAGGTAGACTCCTACACGTACAGAGCTGACTTCAGACTCCCCACGTAACAGAAAATGATTGTCCTGCCTTCACTTCCCAAATGCTGGGATTACAATCACGCCCACCATACCCAGTGTATACAGCGCAGAGAATGGAGCCCACGGCTTCGTGAATACTAGGCAAGCACTCTACCAACCAAGCTGTGTCCTCACCCTTCTACCTACTTTTGTTTTTATGAACTGTCACGGCAAACATCGAGCATGTGGTGCTCATGCCTCAGCCTCCTGAGGATTTGGAGTTACATACAGCCTTCTCTGGGCCCAGTAAAGTCAAAATACAGAATTCACCACCAAAAAAAAAAAAAAAAAAAAAAAAAAAAAAAAAAAAAAAAAAAAAAAACCTGCCATTCTAAACCATTCTTCCTATAATTAAAGTTCCTGCTTTTCTTACTTCCACCTGGAAAGAATGGGCATCAGAGAATTCAAACTCATCCCAGAATAGTGGGAAGGATGCACCAGAGATAGACAAGGAGGTAGAAGGGAATGAATATCCCTCTATGCACACATATTCAGTGGCGCCGCCTGTATGATTCGACACCACTCCATCAGTGTACACCAGTTGTCAAAGTTACCGCGTCCAACAAAGCAGTATCTGAATCCCTGCACTGAAATGGCTACTGTGGTGCCAATTAACGTTTTAGTTGGAGTCTAGATACTAGGTGCCTTGATCAGAGTTTGTATTCCTGCACAAACAGGACATCATGACCAAGAAGCCAGTGGGGAGGAAAGGGTTTATTCCGCTTACACTTCCACATGGAAAGTTCATCACCAAAGGAAGTCAGGACTGAAACTCACACAGGGCAGGAGTCAGGAGCTGATGCAGAGGCCATGGAGGGGTGCTGCTTACTGACTTGCTTCCCCTCGCTTGCTCAGCTTGCTTTCTTACAGAACCCACGACTACCAGCCCAGGAGGGGCTTGGCCCACAATGGGCTGAGCCCTCCCACCCTTGATCACTAATTGAGAAAATGCCTTACAGCTGGATCTCATGGAGGCATTTCCTCAAGGAAGGCTCCTTTCTCTGTGAAATCTCCAGTTTGTGTCAAGTTGACACATAAAACCAGGCAGCACGCTGGATGAAATCAGTCTTGATTACTTTTTTCAATCTTAAATTTTGTTATTTCTCCCAAACCTTTAATTTGGAGGCACACATGTAGGCACCCCTACACACTTCTTTTAGTAATTAATTCACTTTGTAAAAGTCAATTCTTGGTAGTAGCTAAAATACACACATACCTGGTATGGTGGTTCATGCCCGTAATCCCAGCACTACAGAAGCCGAATGAACATGTAAGTTTAAGGCCACCTTGAGCTACACAGTGAGGTGAGGTTAACCTGACATAGCAAGGCTCAAACTAAAAAAGAACAAAAAATTAAAAATAGACAAAAATAAAACTATACATAAAACCTCTAAATAGAGGAATAAGAGAAATATCATTTGTTTTGCTCTAAAATAACTCAATTTAGAATGTCCATTACTTTTTTTTTTAATATCTTGTCATTGTCCCCTATATTGTCTCCCAGTGTGGGAAATGGCATACACACCATAAAGGTTATTACCACTGAGAATCGCTGATGAAGACAGGAAGTAATGAGCTAAAATATTCTTTCTAGTGCTACGGACAATAATAAAACTTTCCCTGACATGGGTAGTTCTCTGTGGACTAAGGAAGTGCAATTTTTCCTACAGA
The DNA here is from genome assembly GCF_011064425.1 of Rattus rattus. Taxonomy (NCBI): domain Eukaryota; kingdom Metazoa; phylum Chordata; class Mammalia; order Rodentia; family Muridae; genus Rattus; species Rattus rattus. The sequence continues at coordinate 22,317,323 of NC_046167.1, forward strand.
GAAGTCGCATGGTCTTCTGAGGGGAAGTCGACTGTAGGAAATGTCTTTTCCATGAGGAACCCCTCATCATTCAAGAGCAGCTAAACCTAAGGAGTTGCAAAGGTCATCCTTATTTTATAACAAGAAGAAATAGCTAAGGAACCTTTAAACCCTTCATTTTCCTTGCACAGCTACAAAGTACGCATACATCATGATACAGAAGGATCCGCCTCTCTTCGGTAAGGATGTTCATTTAATAACTATCGTGCATGGGTGTTCCCATGATGTATTAGTAATCTTGAAGGATACAAAGATATGCGAGAAACTCAATCATGTCCCTTCGATCCATAAATTAAGCACTAGGTATTTAAGACAACGGAAGACACAAACACAATAAATGTATTAAGCTCACAAAGACCAGGAGAGACAAACATTAAAATAACCACACATTAATGAACTAATTACTGTGAAGGGGGAGTTTCCGCATTCCTTAAAGGGTTATATCTAATTATCCCAAAGTGAGTAAAGATCTAAATGCATTCTGAGATCTTATTGTTTAAAGATCTCCTGCTGGGAAACCCGTGGTACGCTGACGAATGATTCTGAGATGAATTGGCGTAGGATTTGTGCATTCTAGAAATTTCAGTGTTTGCTTGTTGGAGTTTCCTAAAGTCGGGGACATGTTTAGGAATCACTGGGTTTTACAACCAAATTATTCCTGAATGAGAGCTAATTGTGTTTACATTTGTTGTGGAGATATATAGAAACAGTCTGTGAATGCTCCTATTCAGCACCAGAGCCAAGTGAAGAGGCATATTTAGTACTATTCAAAGCAAAATTCAATGTGGAGGCACTCGGAAGGCGGTTTGTCTGGAACGCAGACAGATCTGTGACTTGCCTGCTCTACGCAAAGTAAAACAGGCAAATGAGCTGTGGGACAATAGGATGATGAGGGTGCGTGCATTGGCTTGGATGGCTTTGGAAATCTGCGGAAAGTTGCAGGGTATTTCCGGCTTACGCTGGGACTTGTTTATTGTCATTTGAGACACATCAAAATGGCTCTCAGATTTTAGAAAAACAAACGACTATCAAATGCATCCATCTGTCTCCTCCCTCTGTTCAACAGCAATCTATCTGTACATCCAGGAAATCGTCCGTCCTGCCAACTCACTCTCACTCTCTCTCTCTCTCTCCCCCCCTCTCTCTCTCTCTCTCCTCCCCTCTCTCCTCCCCTCGTGTATCTATCATCTACCTGCCCATTTATAGCAAGTCTTCTTTCCTAGGCTGTATGTTTAGTTCTTGGACTATCCACAGACATGCTTAGGATAAAGCCTTGTGCTCAAGAAGTCCCCTCAGTCATATCAAGAGCTTTCCAGTAATGTATGTATCCCAGTAATATCCATGATAAAAATGTCCTCCTGAGTTAGACTCCTGTCAGTATGGGATCGAGCCTTCGGTGATTGGCCGATAAGGAATGAAAAGCCATTGGGCTCACAGTTTCAGAGGTTTCTGCCCATCATCATTTATCCCACTATGTGGGCCTCTGACACATCAGAGCATCGTGGCAGAGAACATGTGACAGAGCAAAGTGGTTTACCTCATGTCGGCCAGGGAGCAGAAAGAAAAGGGAGACCCTGAAATTCCAGTATCTCCATCAAGGCCATTCCCCAGTACCCTCACTTTCTTCTACTAGAGATATTCTCAAAAATGCTGTCAGCTGTGGACTGAGGTACAGCTCATAGGCCTTTAGGGACCATTTAAGGCCCAAACCACGGTGACTTGTTTAAAGATAAAGATACTGAGCCCTTATCATGAACTAAGCAAACCAAAGCTTCTTGGAATATCTTTTAACAAACCCCTTAATTAAATCGTACTCCTGCTGTTGTTGCAGAATTCAACTCATGGAAGGGCCTGAAAGTAACACACGTCATCGCAACACATCCGGGGGTGGTGCTGTGGTTGAGATGTACTTCTTTCTGAGGCAGGAAGTCACCCAGAAAGCATAGAAAGAGACGCTTTGTCATCAGTGACATAGATATGTCCCTGACCCAGGCACTTCCCTCAGGAAACCACACACACTAAAAAACTCAAACAACCCAGGGAGATGGCTTAAGAGGCAAAGGCACCCTCTGGTGAGTCCCCTAGTTTGATCCCTGGAACCCACACGGTGGATGAAGGGAACTAGTTCCTGTAAGTTGCCAAGTTGCTCTCTAATCTACCCTGGCAAGCACTGGCAGACACACACACACACACACACACACACACACACACACACACACACACACAAAATAAATACTCCAACATTAAAATATGAAGTTAATTTGTGGTCTGGGGACAAAGCTCAATTGGTAAAGTACTTGTTTAGCATGCATAATGCCCGGATTTCAGTGTCCCACTACCATATGAAGTTGACATGGTAGCACACACTACTAATCGCAGCACTCAAGAAGTAGAGGCAGGGGATCCGTAGTTCGACATTAGTCTTAGCTCCTTAGCAAGTTCAAGACCAGCCTTTGATACATGAGACTCACCCTGTTTAAAAAAAATAAGGGGAGGGGCCAATTTAACTTAAGGTCTATACTGATAGGTGTGACTTGTGCAAGATAATTCCTTAGAAAAGGAAATCTCCACATAACGGGAAAAAGTCCCCCACATTTAGAAAAGCTACGCGTTTTAACAGACGTGTGTGCATGTATGTTTATATAATACATGCGGATTGAGTTCTCAGCTGTAAGATTAAAATATTGTACATAGGAGTGTGTACCTGTGTCTATGCGGACTATATATATAAATGGATTTTTGTCTATCCACATCTGTACACATGCATAGGAAATAGACCTACTCTCCTGAAGCATGTGAAGCACACAGTGATGGATCCGTGAAGCTCGTACCTGACACCTGGACTATCGAGTCCCATGACGCCAACACCAATCACAGCCATTGAGCCATTTGGTAAAACATTTTCAAGTGCATTGGACCGAAAAGCTCATCTCTTTCATAGGACATGTCATCAATTAATCCCTGTGCTACCTGTAACAGCCTACCCCCTACTCAGCTTCTATTCTGTTTCCCAGTCCCCTACAGGGAAAGGAAAGACCAGCGGACACCCAACATCACTCAAAAAGTTACAGGCACGTTTACTCTCACTACACTCTCCGGTCTAATTGTGCAAGCTTATTTGAATAGCTTCATGCCTGAGCTCTTACATTGGGTTGTTTACTTGCGTGTATTAGTAAAAATACTGCAGGGTTCTGTGTCCATTTGCTTTGAGAGATTTTTTTCTTGCCCAGCATAGAGATTTTTAGTTTTTAATCTCAGCCATCAGGTCTGGACTGACTGTCAGCTCCTAGGCACTAGCAGTCACTGTCACACTACGGAGAGTCTGACGGAATAAAAGCAGACAGCACGGAGATGAGTTGACAGCTTGCTGCTTTCTACCTGGTTCCGCAAGCAGATGGGAGCCGGAAGGCAGCAGCTACCTGTTGCAGCACAGCCAGTGTCTCTCTCCCATTTTCTTTGTTTGGCTTTGAGATCTGGTCTATCAACACAATCGCCTCATTCCTCTGCCATCTCAGCCCAACCCCAACCCCATTCCTGCTCACATGTTTTTTCTTGGTGGAATTTTCCACCTTACACACTACACACACACACACACACACACACACACACACACACACACCATGTACCCTACACCACATACCTCTGCAGATCGAATGTACACTGTATTCCATATAATCACATACACCCACACCATTTTACTTATTTCAAGAACCATGCTTTATTATAACAGTCAGAAAGATATGAAGGATGTATAAGAAAAATTATGTTTGGAGGCAAAAAAAAAAATCACCCTCAAATTAGTCTGGGCTTACCAATAAAGCAAATTGTTTAAGACCATGTAGAACAACAATATCGACCAACCAGAACTGCGCCCCCACCCCCCAGAGCTCCCAAGGCCTAAATCACCAACTAAAGAGTACACATGGAGGGGTCCATGGCTCCAGCTGCATATGTAACAGAGGATGGCTTTATCTGGCAGCAATAGGAGGAGAGGCCCTTGGTCCTGTGGAGGCTCCATGCCCCAGTACTAGGGTGTTGAGGAGGAGTGGCAGGGGGAGCACCCTCATAGAGACAGGGGAGGAAGAGGGGATAGAGGTTTGTGGAGGGGAAACTAGGAAGGGGGATAACATTTGAAATGCAAATAAATAAAATAACCAATTTTTTTTAAAAGACCATGACTTGGAAGTCCAGCTATCTGAGCCTAGATCTTCGCTCTCCACTGTAATATGATCTATGTGATTTGGACATTCTGTCTAAAGACTTTGTTCTGTAAATGTGGACGACCGAGCACCTACCTCTTAGGGTGTGGCGAGGAGAAATGCACAGTGCCTGGAACTCTTTTGAGATCCCAGATCTTCCCCAACAAAGCTTCATTTGGTGCCCGACGATTGCATAACTTGTGACAATCTCAAACCAAGCAATTATGGCATCAAAGTGAATTAAAACCAAGAGAAAAAGCTAGTGAAAATTGAGTAAACTCAGCTAAGTCTGGAGTCTGGGGCACTTCTAATGATCTTGGCAATTGAATGAGAAACAGAGCAAGCATTTTTCCTTAATGAGCTTGGGGACTTATGTGCAGACATGGCGACTCACCATTGGAGTTGCAAATTGATAGCAGAAGGCAGGGAAGAGGCCAACGAGGTGACTGTTTCCAGTTGGGGCTTCTTGCTGGCCCACTATGCAGTGGTAGACAAAAGTACCTGCTCTGGTAGATGATGTAGGTTCTCTCTGTCTCTCTGTCTCTCTCTGTCTCTGTCTCTCTCTGTCTCTCTCTGTCTCTCTCTGTCTCTGTCTCTGTCTCCTGTCTTTCTCTGTCTCTCTCTGTCTCCTTCTGTCTCTCTCTGTCTCTCTCTGTCTCCTTCTATCTCTCTCTGTCTCTCATTATCTCTGTCTCTGTCTCCCTCTGTCTCTGTCTCCCTCTGTCTCCCTCTGTCTCCCTCTGTCTCTCTCTGCTTTTGTCTCCCTCTGTCTCTGTCTCCCTCTGTCTCTCTCTGTCTCTGTCTCCCTCTGTCTCCCTCTGTCTCTCTGTCTCTCTCTGCTTTTGTCTCCCTCTGTCTCTGTCTCCCTCTGTCTTTCTCTGTCTCTCTTTGTCTCCTGTCTCTCTCTGTCTCTCTCTCTATCTCCTTCTATCTCTCTCTGTCTCTCATTATCTCTGTCTCTGTCTCTGTCTCCCTCTGTCTCTCTCTGTCTCTGTCTCCCTCTGTCTCCCTCTGTCTCTCTGTCTCTCTCTGCTTTTGTCTCCCTCTCTCTGTCTCTGTCTCCCTCTGTCTCTCTGTCTCTGTCTCTCTCTCGCTCTCTCTCATCTGCACTTCAAATGCAATCGAATTCCAACATTATTTTGACCTTTTAATAAATTAGTCTCTTGTGTTAATCAAGCCACATATGCAGCTTTGGGAATTTTGCCTCAAGTAAATAGATGTATCCTGTCTATATAGACCGAATGAACCTCCTAAGTAGTATGGCTGTATCAAACAGATGCAGACAGGAACCAAAAATTATTTTAAAAGCTGTCAAACAGGAGAGTTGTGGCAAGAAGCATGGAGGACTATGTCGAATGCTCTTTCCTTACATCCTCTTTCTCTCAGGCGGTGAACACCTGCCCAGAGCTATCTTGAAGTCCTTTGTATCCTTATCTCAAAATGTTAAAGTTATGCCAACTTTGTTGGAGTAATTTTTATTAATAAATTAAGGCATTTGATGCCTATTAGAAGCTGTCTAAACAGTACTGTTCCCTAGAATATGCATCCTATCCTGCCATGCAGATTTAGGATGTGTGTGTGTGTGTGTGTGTGTGTGTGTGTGTGTGTGTGTGTGTGTGTGTGTGTCCCCACTCGCATGTGCATGCAGAGGATAACTTGCTTTAGTAGATTCTCTCTTACCATGTGGATACAGTAGATTGAACTCAGGTCATCATACCTGTCAATAGGTTCCTCTACCCAACTAAGCCATCTCATCAGACTGAAATCTTTCAGTTCTGTTCCTTATTTCTGAGTTGGATTCACCTACTCTGGTACCTTCTTAAAAAGCAAACACAAATGGGAATATTCAAGCCTCACTGAGTCTCCACTCCACTAAACTTAGAAACACTTCTATGAAAGTTCTATTTATGAGAAGCAAATCAAGGATTGCATATCCAGTATAGTGATACTGGAATCATCAGATAGTGCTGGGAGGGACTATCCCCAAGTGTCTTAGTTAGGGTTTTACTGCTGTGAAAAGACACCATGACCAAAACAACTCTTATAAGGACAACATTTAATTGGGGCTGGCTTACAGGTGCAGAGGTTCAGTCCATTATCATCAAGGCAGGAGCATGGCATCATCCAGGCAGGCATGGTGCAGGAGCTGAGAGTTCTACATATTCATCTGAAGGCTGCTAGCAGGATACTGACTTCCAGGCAGCTAGGACAAGGGTATTAAATCCCACACCCACAGCAACACACCTAATCCAACAAGGCCACAGCTCCTAATAGTGCCACTCCCTGAGCCAAGCATGTACAAACCATCATACCAAGTCACCAAGTATAGACAAGAAATGAAGCTATCATAGAGGCAAGATTTGGAGAGCAATTAATAAAATATTGAGAGACTGGCCATCCAAAAGTACCCTCATTTTCCAAAGCAAGTGGACAAAAGTGCAAAGTGCACATGGAAACTAATGGGGCAGAAACCACAACCAAGAAAAGCTGAGACAGAACGTGGCTAATAGAAACAGCAACAAGAACTTTTGTGTATAATACCAAAGCCATGGAAAGGGTTACAGGGCCAGCCAGGGCCAGCCAACTACCTCACGGTGTAGACAATTGCTGTACAATTTTTAAACACCAGGGCATTTGTTTCCAGTCTGCAAGATGTTGAGCAAGTGATACATTTTAATAGATTTAATTATTTAACCTCTTAAGATCACGGAAACAAATTTAGTAGCAGGGGTTTTTCCTATTATTTTATTCACACGTTCATTATTGCTACCGCCTAGATTTCCATTTGGAAATAAATAGTCTGACAATTTTTACATCTCAACTGGCAGCAGGCACAAAATAGGAGACAGCTGCCAAGAAGCGCTCTGCCACGCTGGAATGTATCACCGCATTTTGTTAAACCCTTTATCTGCATAGCTGCCACACGCTGCACGTGTTAGAGTGTGAACTCTGTACTGAATCAGAGCAACGGCGTCTGAACTAGATGGATCATAAATTAGCAAGTGACAAACTTGAGGAGCCCCCTTCCTCTTGCTCTGCTTCTTGATAAGCAAAGTGAAGTAAGAGTTTGATGTGCCAAAGCGCTGGAGGGTGATTCTGACACAGGCATAATCCTGTAGAAAACAACAAGACATTTCTCTCTGCTTGATCAACAGTCCAGGGGGAGCTATGCTCTGGGCTAAGAAGAGCTGCAAAATTGATAGTGTTGACGATGATGATGATGATGATGATGATGATGATGATGATGATGATGATGATGAAGAAATACTAAGAATGTTTATATTCTTCAACAGAAAATATTTTGTAGGGTTTTAATTAATCTGGGGTTTCTAGAAAGTAAGAGCCAATATAAAAGGTATACATAATAAATAGATAGGTAGATGACAGATGACAGATGATAGATGATAGACAGATAGTAAATAGATGAAGATAGATGATAGATAGTAAATAGATGAAGATAGATGATAGATAGATAGATTGATTGATTGATTGATTGATTGATTGATAGAAAGATAGTACATAGATTAGATGCTAAATAATAAATGATAAAGATAGTAAATGTTAAAAATTGGTGGATGATGTGTTTATAGATAGATGATACAAGATCGATGGGTGGTATATTTATAGATAAATAACAGATAGGTAAAAGACAGGCAGATTAGAGCAAGAGACGATGGATAAACTCATCTCAGAGGGTGATAGCTCCATGTTAGATTTCTACAAGCTGAAGAGCTGCAGAAGATGGCTGAGATGCTCCCAGCCCAAGAATCTGGACGCCTCAGACTGGTCTGGCAGTCTGTTCTCCAGACCAGGACCAAAGGCTTGAGAGCTTCTGGCGGAGTCTGGACCAAGACCAGTGAGCCTTGGGTGTGAAGCTTAAGGACTTCAGCAGGAGGAAATCAGTTTGTTCCTTCATCCACTCCCCTGATCTGCCCAGTCTTCTAGCTGAAAGATAGTACTGTCCATGTTCAAGATGTCTTCCCACATCCTTTTCCTGACCCACTGGAAATGGCCCCAAAGATAATGCCTTACCAGTTCCCTTGTATCCCTCCATGCAGCCAACTTGACTTTTGAAAGTGGACATCACAGGGCAGCACTGAATAACTGAACCTTCCATACTATCAACCGTTCATTTCCTTGCATTGGGTTGAGAGTCTGATTCCATAGTATTCACAACCTTCTGTGAGACATCCTCCAACTTGCAATCTTCCTACCTCTGCCTCCTAAATGCTGAGATTTCAGGCTATGCCGCCATGACCAGACGCTATCACAACTTCAAATTCTACTTTCCCACCCTTGTTTAAGAGATTTTCATTGAGTCACGAGCCATTTGTCAGTAATGATATTTTCCGTCCTAGGTTGCCTATTAACCAATTTCCTTCCTGCTCCCCTTCCTTTACTAAAGACAGGGATCCTGAGGAGGCCCCTTCAAACCATGCATGGTGGTCATAGGATGCCATGAGGATTTATCTCAACAGCTACATGTACTTCCTACACATGTACAAACCATTTCAGCCTCCCAAGACCCTGTGACGCCTTACTCTGCCTAAATATGACACCTTGATGTAGGTACACACTCTTCCTGGGAAAATTATTATAAGATGTTCTTGCATGTGCAACTTCCCTGAAACCTCTACTTCCTAAAGGTGCTAGAGAAATCCTTCTGCATCTTGGATCTCACCCTCTCAATAGTCCTTCAGTCTCTCCCCATCATTTGTTAAACAACTGAGCCCCTTTCCCTGAGTACAAAGCCCCTTATGATCAGAGCAGAGTGTCTGAATTCAACCAAGCACACTATGCTACTGTGTAGTAACGGTTAGTAGGGCTCCCCTTTACTGTAACAAAATATCTGAGTCAATTTATTAATTGTTAAGGCTCCAGTCCTTAAGTTACTGCTTCCAAAGAGAGCTTTGGATCTCTGAGGAAATAGTGCATCATGTCAGCATGTAGAAGAAGCCAACTGCTCACCTCATGAACATGAGAAGAAAGGAGAAGGGAAGGGCTTTGGGTCTCTCAGTCCCCTTCAAGAGTACATACCCAGTGACCTAAGGATTTCTTGTGAAGCTGTTCTTCCTAAATGTCCCACAATCTAGCAATCCTACCATCCCTGATGCCAGACCTTTAGTATATGGACATTGGGGTACCATTATAATATATGGACATTGGGGTACACTTATACAAATCATACCAATAACTATCCTCTTCCACGTGATGTTGCTTGGATGCAGATGCCATTACAGAGTCAATTTCCTCTTCCTGAAGCATCCTCCTCTGCTTCTGTGGTTCAGCTGCTTCCTCTGTGTATCGGTGCTGAAGTGTTTTCTTCTCCACCATGACACCCTGACATCCCTTTGTTGTCCCATCTCCAGAGTAGTCAACTATCCTCTTGTGCTTCTGTAGGACTGACACATAACTGCAGCTATCAGGTGTGTTTTACTATCACGTCACCCCCCACACACACACAGTGTCATTGCTTATCTCCTCCCACTAGAACAACAACAACCCTGGCTAATTTCTCTCCATTTCCACATCTGTCAAGGTTCGTAGCATATGCAAAGGTCCAACAAATGTTCTTTGGAGGTGCTTAGCATTGTTGCTCCCTGTTTTGCTTCTATGATCATTTTCCCCCCTCCTCTTCTACCTTCATAAGGACAGTCAAGTGCACATGTGAAATGCATGGTAAGGTTATTTCCTCCCATCCATTAGAAAATGATTTAAATTAGTTTGTGCATGATCTTACCCGGCAGCAATGTCTTTTCTACAACATGAGTCATATCATTTTGCCAATGCCAAGGGGTGGTTTGAGGTATTGAAAGAATTCAGTTTTACTCCTTAAATGGTTCTCATTTGGAACCATTGAGTAACTGTGACTGCTGTGTTTTATATAAAGATAAAGGAGAGAAGGAATATGTTTGGTGGATGTGCAGTCAGGTGTGGGGGAAGGGGTGCCTCCATGGGCCCATGCTGAGGCATCCCTTCCCCCTGAGGGACCAGCCACACAATGGTATAGTATAGAATAGAGTTTATTCAGGACATAGGGGTTGGGGGGAGTTGAGAGGTTAGTAGAAATAGAGAAAGGCAGAGAGAGAGAGAAAGAGAGACAGAGACAGAGACAGAGAGAAGAGTAAAGGAGTAGAGGCCAACCATGAGCTGGTGGAGAGGGGTGGGGAAGGGAATGGGGAGAGAGGGGAAGCAGGAGCAAGGGAACAGAGCAGGAACAAGAGAGCAAGAGAGTAAGGAGGGGGCAAGCAGTCTCTTATGGTGGGTCAGGTACAACTGACTGTTGCCAGGTAACTGTGGAGCAGAGCCTAGACAAAATGCCAACAGTGATGTTTACTGAATAAAGGATCTGAACCTCTCCTCAAGAACATTCATTCCTCCCATCATAATAATTAATGACTCATGTGCTACAGCACTTGGTCCCTAGGTTTTGGCACCATTTGGGAAGAAGAGCCTCACTGGAGGAGGAACTTTAAGCCTGGTCCCACTTTCTGTCCATGCTCTGTTCCTGCCTTGAGAGGCAATGCAACCAGTTCCTTCACACTTCTGCTCTCATGCGTTCCTCACCATGAAGGATGGCAGGCTTTGAACTGTAAAACCAAGTAAATTCCACCCCCTTTGCTTTAATTTTTTAAAATTAGCACGAGAGATATTAGATATCATTATGGAAATTTTGAACCAAATATGTTTCGTGATTGGCCCTTCTTCCTTCAAGTTTCTTCTTCTCGGGCTTGTAGCCATGAGAAAAAATAACTAATATTACTTGTCATATATGATTAATATTATATGCATAGCATTATATAGCCCATAGAGTATAGCACATATTTTAGAAAGATCAGCTCAAATTTTGTAGGTTTCTGGAAAAGTATCATATCTATCATATACATAGACAGACAGACAGAGAAATGGAATGAAAGACAGGAGTCAGACAGAAGAGTTAGAGAGGGAAGAGACAGACACAGGCAGAGAATGCAGAATTTGGATTTACCCTAAAGTCCATCTGACTCTGAGCCTAGCTGAGAGTTCTACGTGATAATGAGCAAAAGCCAGAGATAAGATAGCTGGTGATACAGACAAGAAATGGCTTCCAGTCTTCTCTGCCAACAGAAAGTGGGATTGAGAGCCAACCACAAGAAATCAAGTTTATGACCAGTCCTTAATTACTGCATTCCCTCTCATCACCTCTCACCAAGCTTCAAAGACTTTCATTACAAAGACAGCAAGGAATGTTGAGGCCTGCACTTTTCTCTAGTACTGAGTTATTTAGAAATATCACCAGGGACTAATTTATGCCTCCTGGGCCCAATGCTTGAGTTACTCTGAGGAGATAGGAGACAGTAAGGGGAAAACAGCAGATGAAATCTCCTCAACTCTGCGGCAGGCCTTGGCCTCATTCTAGGAGTCCAAGAGCACACTAGGAAGCCTCTGTCCTGTTACTATATCTTCTGTCCTTTCTGTCGCTCACCCTTCCCAGTAGCTGTTGGATACAGATGCCCGTAGGCAGGAACTGACTACATACATCCATATCTATTTTGTTCCAAGTTAGAATGTGGAGGTCATTCCTATGCCATCCTCATCATGGCCAGTGATCCTTAGAGCTGGGAAGTTTTCTCTCAGTCATAATGAGAAGTTGTGCTTGAGACAGGAATAGTATTTAAAATAGTAGCATTAGCTCATATCTAAGAACATTAGGTAGGATGATAGTCTTCAGTCGCAATGGGATTTTTTTTCCCAAATAGTACAGGTTCAGGAACTGTAGAGATGACTTGGTGTACTGTGTAATCTTCAAGATTGAAGTCAAGATCCTTGCAGGCTGGACACCCCATGTGAACCTTGTGATCCCAAACCTGAGTTAGTAAAATACAGAAGGATCATAGAAGCTTTCTGCCTTCCAGCTTTGTGAAGAACCCATGAGTCGCAGGTTCAAGAAGAAACCTTGCCTCAAAGGAGGATTCACAGTGTGAGGTCACCTGGAACCTTCCTCTGGTCATACATGTGCAAATACACTCAGACATACACATATATGAAATAAATAAGCTAATCCCCGTCTTTCCAAGTGCAGATTTGAATAATTTATTCTTTGAAATAAGGAAGACTCCACTGGGCTCATTCAGTGTCAGTCAGACTCCAACTGTAAGGAAGAAAGGAAGGTTTGGGTAGAGGAAGGTTAGGATGTTGCGAAGCTGCCTCTGCAAGGAAGCAGAGGGTGAGATCTACATGAATGTTATCATATGGGAAGACCTATAAAGGGCCAACAGGATAGATTGCTGTTCCAAATTATGTCTATGGGTTTTTAACTACGCAGTCATATGGTACATCAGTCTGACAGATGGGAGTGGAAATGAAACCTGTTGTTACAGAGATGGGAACTTTGCGTGTTTTATTGTAATCAGAGCATTTCAGGATAAAATATGTTCCTGATGAGGAAACAATCCCAATGATCCTAAATGGGCCACGGAGCTCTAATTCTGGATTAGTTCAGTTCAGTTTATGTTTGCAACATGGTATTTCACATCCTTGTGGTCTAGCCTCCAAAATGTTTTATTACTGTCCTTAAGAAACAGAAAACAATGTTTTATTCGCCTGCTGGGCCATCTCTGCTGCTATAGTTTCTTCTTAAGGAAAGCCCTTATCGTCTGCCCTTTGTTTTGTAGTTGACCATATCACTTTGTCCTACTAAGGAAGCAAGAGGTCCTAACAAACAGGCCACAAATTTCATAGTGGCTGTTATCTGGTACAGAGACAGTTAAAAAGTCAACTCCGAAATGACCAAATAACTCTGTGAAAACTCCCTCTTCACAGATCATTGTTCAATAGTTTCCAGCGTGACTAAGAACTGCCTGGTACACCACCATCTGGCTGTTCTTAGCCTGAGAAAGAACATTTGCCCTTCACCAAGGAAACAAATGAAAAGATGAAATTGTGTTATCCCTTGAGCTCGGAAACCGGCTCACCTAAAAGTGTGTGGTATCTACATGATGTAATTAGAGCAATGCGGGTACCACACCCTGAACTGTAGATGGTTTTAAAATTCAAATACTTCCTAAAGCCCCACTCTGCTGAGTTAAAACAGTGTTTCTAGGTGTGGTAATTTCAACGCTTCAGAGATTGATAGCGAAGACTGTGTTTGAATCCAGCTTAAACTATGTAGCAAGTACCAGTCACCGAATACAGTGTAGCAAGAGGATTTTTTTAAAGGCTTGCTCTCAGCAACAAGTCCCTGAGACCCTGGCACTGTATGAAGCACCCATGGATCCTAGGGTTAGCCCTTGAGTTTCAGTATACAGGCTGTTTTCACAAGAGGGATTAAGCATCTGGAAACCACATTGGGTCTGAGGAGTGTTAGGAAATGGGTGGTAAGAGGTAGCTGGAGACAATAGCATACGTTAAGCATAAACCCCATGATCTGTGTGATGTGCAGTCACAGATAGGCTGTTCCTGGTACAGAAACTTAGTGGGGCAGGAAGGGTAGCTCAGTTGATAAAGTGGTCTTCGTTCTGCTCGAGTCCCGGAAAAATACAGCCAAATTGGTGAGACACTATCTCAAAATACTGAGGGAGAAATTCAAAGTTCATCACCAACCTACAAACACATGTACATCTGCATACATTCACAAATGCACACATACATGCACAGAAATGCATGGATGCATTCAACATATACCAAGGAAATACGTTAGTAAGGGAAAATGAATGACAAGACACCATCTTAGACTTCAACTGCATACCTTCATTCCATACGATACATAATGTCTAGTTCCCAGGAGAACATGAAGAAAGTACATGTAAAAATAGGTGCTAAGACCGAGCACAAAATGGCCTGGTGCCTGAGGCAACATGCGTTGTTTTATTAAAGGGGAAATTATCAAGTATCATTAATCAAAAAGAAGGCTCTTTTTTCATGGTCTCATGTGAGAGGAACGTATGTAGTGATTTGCTAATAAACATATTGTGATGATAATAATTTTTTGAGAGCAAATGAATCCATCATCACTGTCTGAATAAGTCTTCGGGTTCAGGGATTTTTGTTGTTGTTTTGTTTTGTTGTTGTTGTATGTTGTTTTGTTTTGTTTTGTTTTGTTTTTTTGGTCATACTAAAGATTAGGTCCTCATGTGTTCTAGGCAAGAATGCTACCTCTGAGCTACACCCCTACCCTAGATGTTCCTTCACTCACTCATATTTATTTTGAAACAGACTCAAGCTTGTGATACCAAGATTAGTATATACCTTTGTGTTGGGGTTTTTGTTTTCCCTGTGATGGGAGTTTTTGTTGTTCATATTTTGCTTTTGCAGTTTTGGCAATCAAATCAAACCTAAGTTTAAGGCTCATCAAGTGCTCTACCACTGAGCCACAACCCGATCCTTTAGGGACAGTTTTTGAACTGAGAAAAAAATCAGTGTCTGTGTAGTTTGTCCGTGTAACAGCCAATTCATTTGATTGTTTTTAGGCTTTGGAGAATCTTTACCCTGCCCTAAAATGTGGTGTATGTTCATACTCTGCTTTGACCTCCTGAGTGCTGGGCTTATAGGTGTGCTCTAACTCATTCCGTTTGCATAGTTCTGGGCAGGCACTGTAACCAGGTGAGTTATAACTCAGGCCCCTTCCATGGTCGTTACTGTTACTAGTTTTTCTACCACATAGGGCAGGGAGTGAGTCAAAGGCAAGCCCACGCATGCACATGCTTGCAGTCTTCCTAAGAACCTTCACCAAACCCTACTTCCCTGCAGACTACTTTGTGATACCCTTCTGTCACATCACACAATTCATATCTATAAATTAATAGGGTCTGTTCTAAGACACCAGTCTTGCCTCCCGGGTCCTTATTTTGGTACCAGTTTCATCTTATTTTACTGTCAGGTAGGATTTTGAAAGGATTCACACGGCAGAAAACAGAAAACGAGGCCATTAGCCATATTTATAAGCTGTTGGAACCTGTCCTTTCTGAACAATTTTATACTAGAAAAGACATCTGTCTGGAGACTGGTAATCTCTTCTCACCCCGCTGGAATTTGTGGGCTGTGTTCTAAGACTTTTTCTAGCGACGAGGGTAGGAATTAGATTGTTTTCTGTCTGTCGCTGACACGGTAACAAGAGAATCCCACACTCTTTGGTATTCTTTCTGACAAGGACAAATTACGTTTGACAACACTCTTGAGTTCACGGAAAGGCCTTCCCAACATCAGCTCCCTCCGTCTCCATCTCATTCCTGAGCTGAATGAGCAAGCCTTGTCACCTCCACTTATGAATAAGAAGACTGACTCTGAGCGGTCACAACAGAATTTGAACTCTACCAAGGCAGCTTGCTTTCTGAATTCACTGCCACATGTTCCTCATAATGAGGTGGGGGGTAGGGAGGGGGCGTACACAGAGTTCATAAATTCACAAATGAATGAATGAGTTATTACTCAATGATCCCAAACCACTCCCCAAATGGAGAATACATCTGATACTTCCTGTTACTTTTGAGTTTGACTTTCCAATATTCTTAATATCTTGAGCCCAGTAAAATTTCTTCATTCTTAAGAGTTTCACACATGTATACAGTAAGATATGATCATTGTCCAAATTCCTTCTATCCACCCCAACACCTCTCCCTCCCAACTTCATCTCCCCTACCTTTTTTACATAAGTGCATGGGTCTGGGACCATTCACTAAAACTAGAATTTTACCAGGGGATATAACCTCAAAAAAGAACAATTTCCTCCCCCTAGCAACTATTGACAGCCTAAGGATCCTCAGTATGGGGTGGGGCTACAGGAATTCTGACTGGCTTAGTTTTTTGCATGTGGGTAACCACAGTTACTATGCCTTTACAAATGAGATCTCTATGATGTGGCCAGAGTACAGCATTTCCCAGTATTCCCCTTAATTCTCCAGCTTACATTCTTTCCTCCTCCTCTTCTTCTGATGTGTTTCCTGAGCACTGAGGACAGGAGGTGTGCATGGAGCAATCAATATTCAAGAGAGACTGTATAGTATATCATGGGTCACAAAAAAAGGCAAAAGCAAATAGACCACTGGGGACCCAAGACTGCATCACATTCTCCACTGACAGAAGTTATGACCTGTCACTCACTGCACATCTCTGTGGATGGCTTTTTCTCTTCCTTGGATTGCTTTAGATACTATGCAACCCATTGCGTTACTTTTCCTATGGATATGACCAAATTCCCAAAAAGAAGCGACTTAAGGAAGTAAAGTTTGTCTGTGGCTTATGGTTCAAGGTGATACAGTCTATCATGGCAGAGAAGGCATATTAGCAAGACCTGGAAATGACTGGTTATACTGTACCCATAGTCAGAAAACAGAAGGTAGACAAGAAGTAGGAACAGGCTAACAAGGCCCACTTCCAGTAACCCAATTCCTCCAATGAGGCTCCACCTTCTACAGGTTTCATCACCTTGCAAAAGAGCCCCAACAACTGGGGACCAAGAGTGCAAACACAGGAACCCAGAGAGGGCATTTCACATTGAAGCCACAACATTCCTAAATATCAGGAAATAGCATGCATTTCATTTTATGTAACAGAATTACAGCTTATTTTCCATCATCTCAAATTGCCCAGCTAAGAAGTAGATATATAATAACAAACATCTCGAACACAATTCACAGAGGGTAGTCTTATAAAATGACGACATTAATGGACCAGGATCTTGCAGGAAACTAGCATAATCACCCTGGATATTGGAGGAAGCTAGAACTAAGAAACTAATCGCCTGGAATGAGCACAGTGGGAGGTCTAACCAGATGCTACAAATATGGAGGCTTAGAGATGGAATGTGGACGGCGAAGCTCACGATCAGCTTACCTGTCCAAGAGACCTTTGGCCACAGCAGGTGACGCCAACCAATAACTCTCTTCAGCTCCCATCTTTGCTATGCCCCAAGTAGTGGACTTGACCTGATTTCAAAGGCACAAAGCCCTGGGCACTGCTCACTGGGTCTGAAGGGCAGATGGAAATACCCCGTAGCACAGAAAAATGAAATATGTCTGAGGGCACCATGCAGCTCTTAGATTGGAGCCCAAGAAAGAGGGTTTTTCTCAATACCGATCTCAAATCTGGGGAAAACCTTATAGAGCTATTAAGATTAAGCTACCTGTGCTGAGAGAGTTAATCATTCTTTTCCTTCTGCAGAATTAATAAACTCACGCAAGAGCCACACTGTCCTGGAAAACTCCAGGCCACATGATCACTTACAAAGCCAATTGACTATGCACATCGGGCTCTTGGTGATTATGTAATTATGTTTAGGATTATGCTTGATTGTGTAACTGATATTCAGTGATTAACTCTCAGGGACGTTATCTGACTCAAGGTATAGAGGATGTGATATAATAATTATCTTTAAATTATATCTGCCTGCCTCCATTGTCATTTTCCCCCTAATAGAGTAGAAAAATACGATGTTAAGTACAAGAGAGAGAGAAACTGGAAACATAAAAATTGGCAAAAATAAAAAAGTACAACAGAAATAAGCAGTCAGCAAAAAAAAAAAAATTGCTGGGTGGGGGGAGAGAAGGGGCCTTTTCAACAGCCTTTATAAAAATGGAATTATTTTATTTTTTGCCACGGCACTGCTCATAAAAATGACTTTTCCCTTCCAGCTGCAGAAGCAGCAGCTCAGGGTGAAATGGACCAGATCTCAGATTGGGGGGCTAACTGGGAGAAAAATGGCGAGGCTGCATTCTGCACACAAGTGTGCACATGCATACCTGGCGCCACACACACACACACACACACACACACACACACACACACACACACACACAAAACTGCAACCTTGGGCTTCAGAACAAGCACATTATTCATCAGCAGCAGAATGATGGGGGAAATCTATCATTTCCAGATTTCGTTCTCAGGGCCTAGGTTCAATGACAATCTAGTTTGAGTTTTAGCCAAATGGCACTTTCATTAATGCAGAATGGGCACTTTTGAAACCAGCCTTGTTAACTGCATACTATGTATGTACAGGGGGGGGGAGGGGAGGGGCAGAGTGAGAAGGAAAAGATTACAGCCCTGTCCATGCACCTGTGAGACGTTCATAGTGTTTCCTGGCTCAGTAAGAACGGCTTCACATAACCTGAATACAAAGAATTTACAGGTTCTGCCATTAAAAAAAAAAACAAAAATAAAACAGTGCTTTCAGGGTGGGAGGAAAATCAATATACCAGACTGACTGAGATGACTTTAGAACACACAGTCATAAAGGTCTCATAGAATTCATAAAGTGAGGGCCAGATGTATACGAGAGCCAGACACTGTGCCCAGCATCGTACACATATCCCAAGTCTTACATCAGTCATACAGGATATGGATCGCTATGACCCCATTTTATGGATGAGGAAACTGAGGTGGAATGAGGTTGCAACTGGGTCAAGGTGGCAGATGGGAGGACTCAAACCCTAGCCACTTAGTTCCTACCCTTGAATACTGTGCTTATTTTTCTTATTTATTTATTTATTTATTTATTTATTTATTTATTGTGAATGGGTGGTATATAGGCACATGTGAGAATGTGGTCATATAGTCAATCACCTACATGCAGGAAGCCAGAAGACGTTATGGTCTGTCTTCTGTCTCTCTTGGCCATAGTCTACAGATATAAGGTCTCTCACTAAACCTGGAGTTAGGCAGGCAATCAACAGGTCCCAGCAATTCTTTTATTTCTTCCCTATTCCTCCCACAGCACTGGTTTTTAACAAGGGTAACTAGCATAACAGCTGCACCTAGCTTTTTTATGTGGATCACTGAGACTTGAACTCGTGTCTTCGTGCCCGTGCAGCGAGCATTCTTACCCATTGTGATAACATCCCAGTCCCACTGTACTTCTTAAAATACATGGACGAACTCAAACGTGGAAGTGAAGTCAGCTTAGATACCAAATAGCAAACAGACACAGCCTTGGTTTTCCAGCTGAGGAGGAGATAACGGATGGCAGAGTTCATACCCGGTGTGAAAAAATAAAAAGCCATTAAACTTTTAACATTAATTGCTCCTGAACATTTGTGAGTGCCCAAAATCCTGACATAAAAGCTTTAATTTCTATGCAAAACAGATAGGATGATTGAGTTATAATTAAAATGGTAATTATACCCTTAATGCTCCATATTTGACTTTTCCAAAAAAAAAAAAAAAAAAAAATGTTATGCTCCAAGAAAAGCTATTTAAAGATCAGAGGGAAAATGTTTGAAAAATGAATGTATTCAAGACATTTTAAATCTTTTAAAATCCAGTTATTGATTTTTTAACATGCTTTCAAGTGCAGTCTAAAACATTTTCTTCATTTATTTTGGTCGATGGAAATAATAAAAAATCATTGGAATGTGAAAAGCTTAAACGAAGGCAATATTCTAGAGGTTGATATTTAATGTGATAAATATTTGAAATGTTGGGACATAGAGGGAGTTGTCTCCACCTGTGGTGGTGTCGCAGCCAAGTCCCTGGAAACCCGACTCATGCAGGGCCAGGAAAGAAGTAGTTGGCACCAAGTTACCTGAGGCAGCTACCTCTCTGGCTTCAGAGCGTCCACTATGAGCTTGAACACTGCAAATATGACATTTCCTTTGATCCTTCATTGACTGTTTAGAATTAAAAAAGAACACCTAAAGCTATAAATCAAATGTCAGGTGCAGCAGTCTAGTGGAACCGTATCAATATTTCATGATGTATAGCTTGCTGGGAGACTTGAGAAACGCCAGCCTTGGGGGGTCACAAGGGAGGGAGAGAGGAGGAGGGGGAGGGGAGGATAATGGGGGCAGAAAAAAGATCTAACGCCCCCCTCCCAGCGTGCACACACCAGCCCCCAGCCCCCAGCTCCCCACTCCCCGCCCCCCAACCCCCACCCTTGCTTGTTCAGCACCTGCTCAGCTCTGTAGGGTGCCCCAGGCTGAGGTAGGATGCAATCTGCAGTCTGTGAGTTGGTAGGAAGAGCCCCCTGAAGATTCCCTCCGTATCATTAGAACATGTTCTGCCCCTGGCTAGACTACATTCACTAAACTCTCCCTGGCCTCTCTCTTTGAGCCCTACGTGACTTGAAAACGTGACCCACTCAAATCGCTTCTGGCTTCCTTGCCCCTTGCCCAAGACCCTAGAAGTGAAAGGAGTACTTTGGGCTCAAAGGAGGGGGGGGTCCCAACCAAAGTTTTTCTTTTTGTTTTTCTCTTTACAACAACTTTTTTACTGGAAATTTTCTTTCATGATTCCATGCATATAGATATCAAAGATATAGATACATAGATATAAATATAGATATAGATAAAGATGGTAGATGGTAGATGGTAGAGGTAGAGACAGAGACAGAGATAGAGACAGAGACAGAGATAGAGACAGAGACAGAGATAGATAGAGATAAATATAGTGTGTTTTAACATCCAGGGGATAGAATCTCATTGGGTATCCTGGGCAGGCCTGAACTTGTATAAAACCAGGCTAGCCTTGAATTCACTTGCTTCTGCCACAGTCTCTCAAGTGCTAGGATTCTAGTTATATGCCACCATATCCTGTGTCTTCCTGGAGGCTCTGAGTGGTGACGAGGACACACAAGAGCAATGACAATACAGTAACCGGAACCAAAAGTGGACTTTTCTACAAAGGCCGTCTCCTTCTTCTTTTGTCTTTCTTTAGTGGATGGCTCTAACTTTGTCGATGTTTTAAGGTGGTCTCACGTAGCTTAGGCTACCCTTACACTCACTATGTAGTTAAGGATGACCTTGAACTCCCCAACCCTCCTGTCTCTACTGCTCAAGTGCTGGGATAACAGATGTTGACCACATCCAGCCTTCTCTCTACCTTTGTCATCATTAAGATCAAATAGATGCTAGAATATTCTGTGCCAGTGGTAAACTATTCAATACCAAGAGAGGTCCTCAAGCTTACCCTCCAAACGAAGAGCAGACCAGGCAGAGAATCCTCTAAAACACATGCTGAACTCTCCTCTGAACCTGGAGCGTATCTCTGTCGTTTCACTTGGTGTTTGTGGCTTGATGGAGGAGGAACCTTTCTTGTCACTCCTGGAGGACAGTTTTCTAAAGTCCACACCATCCACAGCTGTAGTTTCAGACACCGCAGTGAGACCTTGACTGAGCAGCTCAGGGAGGTGGATAGCCAGTCACATCAGAACAGAAGCAAGAACAAGCAGGAAAGAGTGAGTCATGTGAGCCGGGCGTGGCCATGGAAGAAAGGGCTGTGTTAGACAGCTGGGTTCAGGGATGCCAAGATGGCTCAGCGTGGGAAAGCACAATGCTGACAGCCCGAGTTTGATCCCCAGGCAAAGCGTGATGGACAGAAACAACACACGACGTATATTGTCCTCTGACCTCCACATGTGTGCCATGCCACACATTTAGACACAATAAATAAGTGAAAAAGCACCCATATATTTTAGAGAAAATTGGGTTCTGGAGAAAGAAGAGGTAGATG
>NC_046167.1:22343981-22476481 GCF_011064425.1 Rattus rattus
AATAATTTCTTCCAGTTTCTTAAATTACACTTAAATTCTCAGGAAGGCTTAAGATCCGGCCCATTGGCTCCAAAAAAGAGCTTCATTTAACTGCACTTCTATCATCTCAGGGAGCAGACCCGACTTTGAGCACCATGTGGAGAAATAAAAGTCCCTGATTATGGTGACAAGGATCGGGAGAGCCTTTCATAAGAAGGGAAAGGCCAGCTTCATGGAGGAAGGCAGATGGACAAGCAACGGCTCTTTCTCTCACTCCACATCTTTGTCTTGTGGGCGGTTTCCATGGAGAGGTCACCCAAGCCACATTCCACATTCTCACTGAAGTCCATGCGTCTGAACTCCAAAAGTGCTCAGACAGGTGAAAATCTACCGCTGAGAAGAAAAATCTTCGAGAGTCCTTTTTGTTCATTTTCTAGAACTTTCTTGAGTTTTAACAGGTTCTTTCAGGGAGTCTCTGAAGCAATAACAAACCTGCCGGTAAGGTGCAAAACACCCCTGCGGCCCCCAAGATGCCCTGAAAGAGGCTTGCACCCTGCCCAAGTCTAGATGATGCCCACAGAAGGCCAAACAAAACCAGTGCCAGAAAGAAACTTCTCACCGTCAGCCACAGAACAACGCGTGACGTGGGCATCCAGCATTTGTACTGAGTCCATCTGACAGGAACCCCACACCCCACTGCTCGGCCCTCCCCATACCATTCTCGGCTGGAGGAAGAGCGTGCGTATCTCTTTGCCTGAGTGACATGTTATTTGCTTGAGAGCACGGGACTGTATAAAGGCAGTGCTTGGACTCTGATCTGCGTGTCCTATTAACCACCACACGTTCCTCACACCTCTACTGCAACTCACTCTGGAAGATAATGGTTATTTTACTTGTGTCTGCTTATAGCCATATCTAGATTGTTGGTGCACCCTGACAGGTATCGTTTGAATAACTAAAGTCCTCACTGACCCCGAAGCACTCATTTTTATTATTTGCTTAAAAGATATGAAATTGCCAGTCATCTGGGTAAAATTATAATCAATATCATATAATTAATACTGAATAACTCCCAATGCTAGCCTCAATTTATTTTATTCAAGAAACAATTTTATCTAAATAGTTTTATATAAAAGTAATTCATACCATTTATAACCTTCTCTCTTTTCCTTATACTGCTTCCTTCATAAGGGATGGCTGAGGAGAAAGGGGAACAGAGTTGAGGTCAGGCAATTACCTACCGCAAGGAGAAACCAGCCTGTCCTTCCCTCCTATCCCTTATCCTACCCTTCCCAGTCTTTCTCTGACCAGACTTACACATGCATAAATACCAAGAAGACATCTGGCAGAGTAACACATGCCTGTGCCTAGAATAGTGCCTGGCTCTGCAGAAGTTACCTTCCTGGTAACTTATAAGTCGAGTTGGCAGCAGATTGTTTTGTCCTGTAGAGTTGGGAGTCTGCGTTACACTGGTTCTTTTCTCAGTACAGCAAAGTTATTAAAAGTCATTCCATATGTGCACACAGATGGAATAAGAAAGAAGGTCCTTTTTTCATTGACCCCAATCATTCTGTGGTTTATCAGGAGTGTTTAACCTCTAGTGCAGATGGTGTGCTGTTTGGGGCTGCTTATCTTGAGCTGGTAAATGTCAGCATCTGGGAGCTTCTCATCACAAAGCGTTGGACAAATCAAAAATCATTTTGTTGTGTAAATGTGAACGTTTCCAGGTTTTCTACTGGCATGATAACTGAACCAAAACGGATTTTTTTTTACCTTGTATACTGCTTTGTCCAAGATAAAGCCCCATTGGAAGGAAGGGTGGATGGATAGGTGAGTAGATAGGTGAATAGATGGATGGGTTGATGGATGAGAGAGTGAGTGGAAGGGTTGTGGGTAGGTGGGTGGATGGATGGATAGATGGATTGATGGATGGGTTGATGGATAGGTGGGTGGATGGATGGATGGATGAATGGATAGATGGATAAATGATGGATAGATGGATGGATGGATGGATAAATGAATAGATGTATAAGCAGATGAGGAACTACAAAGACTTCAGTGAAATCAAGAACTAAGAACCACATTAAAGTGAGTCCTGAAAGGCAAGAGTTAATCAAGGGAACATAGTAAGTTGTGGGGAAACAGAAACAAGAGAATTAAGTAAGTTAGATCCCAGAGGACAGAGGATGCTGACATTGTAAAGGCCAGCAGAAGGAGGCCAGCGCAGCCACTGGAATTCACATACATGCAGATGCTAGGAAGAGTGTGCACCTCAGTAGAACGCTCATGTAGTGGGTAGCTATGAAAGGAAGACAGACTCATACAGACCCCCTTCCTGCACAGGAAAACTCCAGGCTGTCTCCCAAGAACAACCAGTTCAAGACTAGCATCTGCATACAACACAGTCTCAAATCATTTGAAGAGGGAAGAAATGGCCATGTGTAATTTTTTCCAAGATGTTCGTTGTTGGGTGATGAGCATTGTTTCTTGTGTCACAGACTTTTCAGAATTTCCTGCCTCAATCAGAAATGTTGCCACAATGGAAGCTGATTTTGCCACTGCATTCCCCCCATAATCACCACAAATACTGGAATCCTAGGAGTAGCCTTGGCTCTCCTTGATATGGTAGGCACATTCTAAGAAGCAGAGATAGTATAGACCCAGGGAAGGAAAATCATTACTGGAGTCCAAAATGGTGCCCTAAAAGAGTGCTGTCCACACAGACAGAAAATGGCACTGAATACTTGAAACCACCCTGGCCACAACTGGCACCATTTTCTTTATCACTTACAGAGTTTGAAACCTCCAAAGTGGCAGCAAACATTCAATGACCACCCACAGAGTGTAAATCACTGAGCTCCCTAGACACAATCTCAGAAACGTCCCAAAGCATCGTTCCTCAAGGGCAAACACTTGCAATCCAGCACACTCACTGACATCCGGGCACTGTTTGCTGCAAGAGCAGTGGACTCCGTATAGTTTGAATATCAAATGAAGAACTCGATGTTGTGGCTCAGCTGGGGGAATGCAGGAAGCTCTGGATTCAATCCCCAACACACCGCAGACACTGAGCGCAGTGACACACGCCTGTCATTCCTACACTTAAGTGGTGAGGGCTTGAGGAACAGACGTTTGAGGACACCACAGTTCCATACGGCCCCATCTCCAGAAGAAAAGAAAAGGAACCCAATTCTATAGAAAGAAAAAAAAAGCCCACGTGATGTTTTCAAGAGGATATTTGTCACAGTTCTGATAGAATTTGATTCTTATTATTACCAACTCATCTGTGGGGGGGGGGACCTGAAAACTTCTTGGCAGCTCAGGAAATATGCATTCTATACTGTCTACCTTGTTCTCTCAAGAGAAAAATGAGAGACTCCTTTGTAGTTTAGGTGTTCCATACCGTGAGTGTTGACCACAGACCTATACTATTTGATTGGAAATTAATTACTCAGACAACAATGATGGGTTGGGGAGACGGCTCAGTCAGTAATTCCTGAAACTCACATTAAAAAAGGAAAAAGAAAAAGTCATACGTGGTGGCCTTCATTTGGAATGCCAGGCCTGGGGAAGCAGAGACAGGCAGACCCCTGGGGCTCTCTGGTCATCAGTTTAGCCTATGTAGAAAGTCAATAGAGAACCTGCCTCTCCCCAAACAAAAGAGAGAGAGTGTCTGACAAACAACAGCTGAGTCCGACCTCTCCCATTAATACACATGTGCACGAGCACACACACGTGCACCCACATGCACATGCACACCCAAATGCATGTGGATAATAACTGCACATACAGACACACACATGTACATGTACACATGCACACGTACACAATGAGATACCACCACACATTCATTAAAGTGCCAAACTACAGAACAGTGACAAACACAAAATACTGAGGAAGATGTGAAGAGAAGAAGCTCACCTGTCACTGGTAGAAATGTAAAGTGGTTGAGCTTCTGTGGAAAACAGAATTGCAGATTCCTATAAAACTGTACTCTAGCTTTCAACAACCTTACTATTTGTCCAAAGGAGTTGAAAAGTTATGCCCACACAAAAACCTGCACACTAATACCTGTAGTAACTTTACTTATAATTGCTAAATCTGGAAAGAGACTTTTCTTTAATGTGTGAAGGCATAAATAAACAGTAGCACATTCAGACAATGAAATATGACTCCCAACCAAAGATATAATAGCTATCAAGCCATAAAAAGAGACATGGAAGGAACTTAAATATATATGACTGAGTCATGAGAAGTCAACATTAAAAGGTCCATCTATGCTCGCATCCAGAAAAGACAGACTTTGGGGGTTGAGAAAAGGTAGCTGGTTGGCAGAGGTTAGGTGGAGAAAGGGGCGAACAGGCAGAGTGCAAGGGTCAGGGGAGGTAATGGAGTAAAACAGTTCTGTGTGGTGCTGTAAAGCTCAACGCTTGTCTAGACATTTCATAGGATGCACAGTGCAGAGAATCCTAACATAAAGGAAGCTCTAAGAAAGACCAAAGTGTCGGTGCTTCAGTCCTTCTTAGAGGGGGGAACAAATACTCACAGGAGGAAATACTGAGACAAAGTATGGAGCAGAGACTGAAAGAAAGGCCATCCATAGACTGCCCCACCTGGAGATCCTTCCCACATAGTCACCAAACTCAGACACTATTATGGATGCCAAGAAGTGCACGCTGACAGGAGCCTGATATAGCTGTCTCCTGAGAGGTTCTGCCAGTGTCTGACAAATACAGAGGCTAATGCTCGCAATCAACCATTGGACTGAGGATGGGGTCCCCAATGATGGCATTTAAGAAAGGACTAAAATAGCTGAAGGGGTTTGCAATCCCATAGAAAGAACATAATATCAACAAATCAGACCCCCCCCCAGAGCTCCCAGAGACTAAACCACCAATCAAAGAGTACACATGGAGAGATCTATGGCTCCAGCCACATATGTAGCAGAGGATGGCATTGTCTGGCATCAATAGGAGTAGAGACCCTTGGTCCTATCAAGGATTTATACCCCAGTGTAGGGGAATGTCAGGGGGGGGAAGCTGCAGGGAGTAGGTGGGGGGGGAGCACCCTCATAGAAGCCAGGGGAGGGGGGATGGGAAAAGGGGTTTCCAGAGGGGGAACCATGAAAGGGGATAAATTTGAAATGTAAATTAAGAAAAAAGAAAATTCTCAAAGAATAATAAAAATAATATATTAAATTAAAAAAAAAAAAAAAGAATGCTCTCTGGGAGGTGAGCGGACCACAGCATCACTCATCCTAGTGCGGTACACCAAGAAAGAAGAAGGCACGGAGGAGCCCAGGGTGCAGGGGAGTCTCTCTCTGGCTGCTCACCTAGAGTGTCTAAAAAGAATCCTGTTTCAAAAACTGGGCACCCAGCAAGATTATACTCGAGCTGTCAGCGTAAAATTCAGTGACGGGAAATAAACCTCAAGGAGTGCTGGAATGATTCGCCTGATAGTCACTCCAGACTCCAATTAGTCACCTAAGTATTTAATCAGCAAAACTAATGAACCCTGAAGATGAAGGGAAGGAAGGAAAAAAGAGAAGGGAGGAGGGGGGAGGAGGAGGGGAAAGAGATCAACGATTGTCTGTAGAAGGTCGGTTTTCTTAAAGATTTTACGCTGGACATTGATAGTCTGTGTTCTGTATTGCTATTCTACTTTGCATTTAATGGTATACAGTTTCCACTCTAAATGGCGTCTATTCAAGTCCGGTGTATCCTTTAGTGGAAGATAACTATCACCCTCTGTTGGCAGCAGCCAGACTTGATGACTTTTGCTTAACTACTTAATTTTTCTCGAGTCTACGGGCATCGGAAGGTTACGTTTCTTCCATGTTTCTGTATGTTAATTTTAAAGCAGGAAAATTACCCAGCTCCTCCATCTTTACCTCGAAAGCAATGTACATCCTGCGCACATACTAAAATTCTTCCGCCTCGTTCGGCCTTTGCACAGCAATGTCATGATCTATGATGCAGCTACCAAAATGACAAAGAGAACCCCTGTCACCTCTCAGTGTTTGACCAGGAGGAATGAGCTTCCTAACAAGCTCTAGATATCTCCTAGGATTCAGGCCATCTGGCTCAGGTCCTGTGGTTTTAAACGACTATGTTTATTTATGTGTGTATGCCTATGTGCATCTGGGTTCCCATCAAAGCCAGAAGAGGGCATCAGATCCTCTGGAGGTGGTTGTGAGCCGACTGGTGTAGGTGCTGGGAATTGAACTTTGGTCTTCGAACGCAACACATGTGCCTAAATGCTGAGCCATCTCCCTAGCCCCAGTGTTTTAAAATAGGAGATGACACACCCCACTGGCCTGGAAATGAGGTAAACAGAGGACCCTGCAAAACACTCGCCCACGCGAGCACTGATCCAAATGCTCCTGTCAATACCTGTAACATTTCCAGGGCGTGTGTGCATGTGTGTGTGTGTGTGTGTGTGTGTGTGTGTGTGTGTGTGCGCGCGCGCGCACGCGCGCGTGCGTGCATGCACAGGTGCACGAGTATGCATATTCATGTGGAAGTTAGAAGACAATGTTGGGTGACATTCCTCAGGCACAACCCACTGATTTACTGTTTGGTTTTGTTTGGTTTGGTTTGGTTTTGTTTGGTTGAGTTGGTTTGGTTTGGTTTGGTTTGGTTTGGTTTGGTTTGGTTTGGTTTGGTTTGGTTTGGTTTGGTTTTGAAGCAGGGTTTATCACTGGCCTGGAACCTACCAGGTAGGCTACAGCAACTGGTTAATGAGCCCCACAGATCCACTCTCTGTGAGAGTACAAGCATCACCATGTCGATGTAGACCATGGGGCTCAAACTTACGCCCTCAGGCTCACTCAGCAACCATTGCTGACCCAGCCATCCCCCCAGTCTGTCTCATTATATACGTTTGTGTCTTATAAAAACAGCCCTCAAAACTAAAAAGGAAGACAGAGCACCACAAAGTTGACTCATAGCAGCGTGATATGATTTTAATTCCAAATTCTTTCCGCAAATATTTACAGGGTGCTTCTTAAGGCATTTGGGAATTTATAAATGAAGGAAACCCAGTTGTCACCCTCAGGGAAGCAGACTAAAAATATTATTTTGTATCTTGATTATGTATTCAGTAAATATTGAATGAATGAATGAACAAGTTATGGTGAGTAGTAAGACAAGAAAGCAACTGTTGATTGTAGATGTTCTAAGAATCAATAAACAGAAGAGATACTCTCTGCTCATGGTGGAGCCTCAGCTCACACAGCTGAGCTGCTGTGAGGGAAGGAACGGTCACACTAGGAAGGGGTGGGATTGTTAGGACAGCAGAACGTGACCTGAGGGATGTGGCCATGGCCACTGTTGTAGGATAACATCCAGCAATGTAAAGGAGCCATATCTCTTGGCACGCGGGCTACCTCAATGGGTTGGTCATTCCTCCACACAGCATGAGGGAAGCGCTGAGTTTGGCTGACAGTGAGAACTTCACAAGCCCTCACTCTAAGGACCCAACTTGCCCTAAGCCTTCGAATTGTGCAGGAGGCAATTGAAATGTGTCACCGAGTTGCCAGGCCTCAAACTGTGATCTGGGACTAGGAGCCCAAGTCAGGGTAGAACTCTGACTCACTGAGAGACAATGTCGTGGGAAAGATACCTCTGGCTCCCCTGTATTGCATTTACCTCCTCAGGGAACGACACCAAATGAATTCAGGTAACAAGAGACTGATCCTCTGACTGAGGAGGAGTCACAAACAAGGCTCCTGCCCCATGTGGCTCTGGGAGTCAAAATGGAAAAGGAGAGGCTGGATGTTCTGTGCTGGGCGCTTCATAGACATTCAGGGTACAGCTCTGCCATCTCAAAGATGAGGGGGCAGAAACCCAGACTGAAACAATCCAAAAGGAGGTTTGGAGGATCATTTATTACCAAGAGCCGTACTTGCATTGGGGGGATACATTGAAATACCTCACTCCGAACTCTCACCTTCAGAATCAGCACAGCAGTAACACAGCTGAGAGGCAGAGCAAATGACACCATTTGTCCCTACCTAAAATGTCACTTTTCCAAGTTCTGACTCCACACTCAGCCCAGTTATAGTCTTAAGTGTTAAACTGAGACTACATTGTCAATACTTTTCATAATACATATAACTATGCTGTTTTATTATCAGTTGCTATTACTGATCAATTTTTAGATGAAGACATCCTGTGCCTAACTTGTAAAGTAAATGTTACTATAAATATGTAAGACTATATAGTATTTCAGGGCTGGGGAGATAGGTCAGTAGGTGAAATTCCCTCTGCACAAACACGATGACCTGAGTTCCTTCCCCAGAACCCACATAAAAAACCAGGGATGGTAGTGTGACGCTGTGATCCGGGTTCTGGAGAGGTAGAGACAGCAGGGGTCTTGAAATTTCTGACTAAGCAGCCACTGACAGTTTGGACAATATCCCCTGGGAGTGAGGGGGGTCCAGGGAGTGATGATACCATTGCTGAATGGCTTAAAATAAATGTAAGAAATCTATTACTTCATAGTTTGGATCCCAGAACTAAAAGGTAAGAAGCAAAAGGGTTGGTTCATTCCCAGAATTCCCATGGAGAACCAAGCAGGAGGTTTGGTTCGTTCCCAGAATTCCCAGGGAGAACCAAGCAGCAGGTTTGGTTCATTCCCAGAATTCCCAGGGAGAACTGAGTAGCAGGTTTGGTTCATTCCCAGAATTCCCAGGGAGAACTGAGTAGCAGGTTTGGTTCATTCCCAGAATTCCCAGGGAGAACCAATCTCGGGCCTTTCTCCTCACATCTAGTAGTGTCCTGCGATCCTTCTGTCTCCTGGCTTGTGCATCCTTCTGTCCCTGATGTCACATGGTCTCCTTTTCGGTGCAACAGCATCTAGGGATTAGTAGCGCAGGGTAAGGGAAGAGAGAGACCCAGCAGGGGGCAGTAGCACACACCGGCTGTACTTGAAAAATACCTGGACAGGTTTGCCTTCAGGGAAGTCCCTGGTAAAGGGTTTGCGGAGGGGAAACCAGGAAAGGGGATAGCATAAGTATAAGTAAATATAAGTAAATAAAATATCCAATTTTTAAAAAGCCCTTCATTCCTTAAATTGTTTTGATGGATATTTTATCGTAGCAACAGGAAAGGTAACTAATACACTTACAACAATGGGAGGCAAGGGGACTCTTTGGGAGCGACGTCACTAAACACTCTAGTCAGGTGTTATGTATGGGTCAGAGAACTCTGAAGGACTTAGCTTAGAATTTATGCATCGCTCGAAATTCAGCCCAGAGTTTTTAGCATGCTAGGCAAACACTTAGCAGCTGGGTTGTATCCTCAGCCCTTCAGCCCTTCAGCCCTTCAGCCCTTCTAGGTATTTCCTTAATCCATTAGAATTGAAAAATCAAACTTTGCCGTCACAGAAGACAAATTGATGATGATGATGATGATGATGATGATGATGATGACGACGACGACGACGACGACGACGACAATAAACAAAAAATCACAGAGGAAACTGATATATTAGAAAAGATACACACACACACACACACACACACACACACACACACACACACACACACGTACCCAGACTCATCACAGCAGAGGGGCAGCCAGGCAAAAGAATGGTCTGTGGTGTGTGGGGCTAGAAAGGTAGGAAGTATGCAGTTCTGCTACAGGGTAACAGCAGGTTTAAATGCATTCAGCAGAAGAGAACATTTGTCTACCAAGGCAGAGATGAGATTGGTCCCTGAAAATGAGTATGACTGGGGAGAGTCTAACCCGTGTCCTGAAGACTCCGTCATTGAATCAGAACTCAGAATCGGGAGCTCATCTAAGATGTCCAAACTGAGAACAGGGCATTAAGTGACTTGTCACAAACCAAGGACAGCCTAAATGATTGCCTGTCAACACCAAGGAGCCCCTCACGGTTAGAAGTCCTAAGTTTGAAATACCATCAATCATTTCAAAATCTCACGGCATGACGTTTCTCCCATTTTGCTTTTTATCTTGGAATACAGGCAACAAGGGACCCTCCTTCCCACCACACGACTGCATCTAAGAGCTTTACAATTAAGTTGTGGATGGAAAGGTGATTCACAGACAATCCCAAGAAACCTTAAAAACAACCGCCCTGGCCACCTTCATACTTGTCTCCCTAGTACTTAAGATTGTTTGACCTTCTCTCTCTACCCAAAATGCCCTTAGAAGGGCTTCTGGCAGCAGACTTTTCCCTCATTATTCCCAATGATTAGGCGCCTTTGTTTTGGTAGATGTTGGGAAAGGCATCAAATATATTATGAATGAATCAATAATCAATAACTTGTTAAATAATCTCCCCTGGTGGTTTTGTCTTAAGCCATCTCACCATATATAGACAACACGTAAAAAAGAAGTGGGGTTTTCCCCAGAAGGCTTTGCGCTCAGCATTCTAAAGTCTACACTAAGCAAGCCTGCTGATATTGATTGGATTAGATCAGTATGCTATCCTTGTCTCCCTCTACTAAGGAAAGAAAGTGCTTTCCTGCCCCAGAGTTGCTGGTCTTCCATATACAGCTTTCCTAAAATGCTGGGATGTGAAATCCAGCTTAGCAGATGAACTTGGACTCTTGAACATCATGAAAAGAACGTTGCTCAGGTAGGAATGATCCAAGGAAAGTATTGAAAAATTAACCCCCAAATCGCAGTTGGAAGTCAAGCTCAATGAATCCCATCATACCTGAGTTATGCTGAAACCAAACTTCAGACCCTTAAGTAACAATAAATGCTGGTTAAAGAAGTCATAGAGTCTGGGGACGGTTTGTTGTACACGTGCTTATTGATACATCACATAAAAAGCCACTACTAAAGGCTGTCGTTACAGAATCTTAGGAGAATGAAGGCTGCAGATTATTCTGCAAAGGAATAGTTGGTAATGCTAAATAAAATCATTTGCCTTTCATATTTTAGACTTATAAAACTCAAAAGATTTTAAGACTGTTCAGGGAGCCCTTTCATGCATCGTTATTATTCATCTCAAAATAAATCAGGGTTCTAGAAACGAGAGATATTTAAGTGTTGTGTGCTTATAGAGAGACCAAGGCCTACAGCCGCTCAGTAGCCCATACACCTGCTGACAGTGAGGCGAGATGATGACTTTAAAAGCCTCAAACGCACATTAGGCTCGGGACCGTGAATGAGAGTTGGTGCCAGCATTTCCTCCTGGACCATCACCTTCTTTAAGATTTTGAAGCACCTTTACGGTCACAGCTTGGCCTTCACTCCTGCCGTTTTTCATACTTCAATGCTACTCGCATGCTCTCTAGCCCCTGTCTGTCAGCTAGGGAGCTGTTACAACTGTCAGTGTGTCCAGTGCAAAAATCCCAAACAGAAAGATGTTATTGCTGGGTGTGGAGAAATGAGTCTGGAATCCCAGCACTTTGGATGATAAGGCTGGGGAACTGTGAGCTGTATAGCAAGTTCGAGAGTAACCTAGACTAGAGATAGATGTGATACTGAAGAAAAGAAGAAAGAAAGCCATTGCCCTGACTTTCCACGGACACTGAAGTTTAAATGAGCAATCAGACATGGTGATGCCTACCTTTGATCCCGACACTCAAGGCACAGAGGCAGGTGGATCTCTGTGAATTTGAGTACAGTTCGATCTACATAGCAAGTACCAGGCCAGCCAGAACTACATCATAAGACCCTATCTCACATAAATAAATAAGCAAACACACATGATAAAGACATCCAAATGTTTTCTCCAAGAAATACGTTATTCCTGAAACAGCTGGCTATTCACCTCCTTGCCAGAGACTCTCCACTCTAGCTATGCATGGAAATCCAAGTTGAAAGAGAGAGTTCCCTAGTCTCATTCCCAGGCATTCTGTTCTGGATAGTTCTAGGCCAGGATCTTGGCTCTGGGCAGTGCTACGATGCTGGGAATCATGGCTGATGCTTTGGGTATACACAGCTCTCAGAACTGCAGAGAGATGATTAGGGAGAGGTTTTACAGGAGACACAAATCTTGCTCAGTGAAACATTGGGCTAACATTTCATAAAAAAAAAAATCATAATGAGTTCAACAAATGATGAGTCCTGGAAATTGGGAGAAAGAGGAGAAGCGCAACACACCAGCCATCACCCTGGAATGGGGAGGAGGAAGCTAGGCAAATCATGCATGGGCACAAAACATTCCCACAAATCATCTCTCCCTGGTCATTCATGAATAAATACACAAAGTGTCAGCTGTCTTAGCCCACTCTCAGTTTCTCCCACTGTAGAATAGATCATTACCTACCTACCTCTCTCTCTCTCTCTCTCTCTCTCTCTCTCTCTCTCTCTCTCTCTCTCTCTCTCTCGCTAAGCCAAAGGAGGGTCCACTAACCATGATTTTATCCATGTACAATATCCAACAGAGACTAGGAATGATACCTCCCCCTCTGATGACAGAAAAGATTCAGTAACACACGATGACATTACTCCTGCCAGGACCCATTGCTCTCTCAATTTTGTCCAGGGCTTCTATTTTTACTTACACTGTGCTGGTCATAGATTTGAGCAATCCAGCATCTCACAACATATGAATGGAATCTGGCAGAACAGACACAAGAAACAGAAACGCTTGGACTGAAAAAGACGGCAAAGACGCCTAACGTAGCCCGTCAGCCAGAATTCATCTTCAATGCCAGGAAAGTTAAAAATTCTCCACCAACTTCAACGATCTATTCATCTTCACCTGCTGCAGCTGACTTTAGCCATTTCCAACCTGATGGACTCTTCGCTTAGGGGAGGCTTTCTCCCCCAGCTCTGAGTTTTTCTTTGTTGACGCTCTTTGCCCGGATGACACACGCATCATACACTCCGTGCCCCACGAGCTCCCTAAATCGCAGAGGCTATCTTTTGTTTTGCATTTATGCTGTGAGAAAGACATTGCCCTGCTGACACAGTGAAAGGCACCAGTGAATGGAGTCTGTTCTCCAGACTGCAAAGCCATCTGGATTTCCACAGAAAAGGTTGGACATGGTTTTAGGCAAGATTTTTATCACGTCTGACAGGGGGAAGACGTCTTGAATGCATTACCATCTTCCAAGGTTGGTGTCAGATAGTTTTTCCCCATGTCAGTTGCAAAACAAAACAAAAACAAGAAGAAAAAAGAAGACAACAGACAAAGGAGTGGAGGATGAAGATACATATCTCCGGAGAGGTGTTGTCAGAGGTAACCAAGTATAGATAACAACAAAGGAATAAATAAATTAGTTTGGGTTTTATCAGAAACTGGACAGCCTTCTTCTGGTATAATACTATATCTGGCATTTCTGAGCCTTTCCAGGGAGAGCCCTTAAAATGCAAAAACAGAAAAAGAAGAAGAAAAACAGAGACGCAAACAACAAAAGGCTGAGGTTTGCTTCCTAAAACCTACTAACTGTTTTGATAGCACAGGCAAGCAAGGAAAGGATACGTGAACCGGCCACATGGATGGGAAACTGCTTAAATGCTATGAGGTGTCTCCCCATTTCCTTCTGCTATGCGTTCTCTCTCTGTCTCTGTCTCTCTCTGTGTCTCTGTGTGTGTCTCTCTCTGACTCTCTCTGTTTCTGTATCTCTCTGTCTCTGTCTCTGTCTCTCCCTGTGTCTCTGTGTCTCTGTGTCTGTCTCTCTCTGTCTGACTCTCTCTTTCTCCCCCTCTCCTGTGTTCTCTCTCTCTGGCTCCCCCTATCCCCCCCAACCCCCGCTTTCTTGCTCACCCTCTCACTCTTTTTTTCCTGTGTTATTTCCCTCTCTGTTCTCTCTCTCTCTCTCTCTCTCTCTCTCTCTCTCTCTCTCTCTCTCTCTCTCTCTCTGTCCCTCCTTATTCTCTAGAATGCACTTTTCTAAAACGATTCCATTTTTCAGGTCGGTGTCTTAGCACTGTGACAGTCTTGGCTCCCCTCAGTGGGCTTCAGCTCGACTGTTCGTATTCACTAGATAAGAGCCTTGTCTGTTGCTCAGGCTGCACCTAGTTGCTTGCACCTCAGCCTCTGTGATGCTTCCTATGGTGCACTTGAGTCATAGAACATTATGGAAAGTGGGGATCCTCAGATTAACATCTGTCTCCTGAGAAACGCAATGTCCTCAGCTACCACTATTGACTGCTCTTTGAACAGTGAAATAAATACAGGCTCCAAGGGGATTTCACTGTGGTAGATGGATACCGGAATTTTTTTGATTCCTGCTACCAACTGATATGAATAAAATGGCTATTCACGTTGCATCTGCGATCAAGAAGCAAAGAGGTGAGCTGGAAAGATGGCTCAGGGTTAAAAGCACTGGAGGCCAATTTCCAGCACCAACATCAGACAGCTCACAACTGCCTGTACCTCCAGCTCCTGGCAGATCTCTCTCACACACACACACACACACACACACACACACACACACACACACACACACACACACACACACACACTTAAAATAAAATAAATCTTTTTTTATACAAGATGCAGAGAGAGATGAATGCTGGTGCTCGGTTCACCTTTTGCTTTTGATCTGGTTTCCAGACTCCAGCCCACGGAATGGAGCCCCCACATTTCAAGTTAGTTTTCCCACCTTAATTTACCCAGGCTAGAAAATCCCTCTCAGACCTGTCCACCATGTCTTCTTAGGTGAGTCTAGATGCTGCCAGGTTAACAATATTAACCTTCAGTGTGGATCTGCACGTTACAATGTTACACGTTCTGATGAGAAGTTTACCTAAACACACATCACCCAACAAAGAGGATTGCAGTAAAGTCATGATCACTGTTACTGATCCTGCAAAAGTAGTTCCCTCATTTTGTCCTGAACATAGAGTTCAGGAGAATTTATTTGTATCTACTAATCTGTTCTGTGATCGTAGGAGTGAAAAATGAAGCACACTTTTCCTAAAAGTATATTTAATTTACTTGGAATTATCTTTTGTAGCAATTTTAAAGCATGAGATAGACCATGAGTGTTCACATTAAAAGCTAGATATGGCTGTATAGAGGAGTGCTTTGGGTTTTTGGAAGAAAGTACCATAGTACTGTCTGAAATTACAGAGCTGTGTGTGAGCCTTTTCCAGAAGAAATGAAGATAGACATCAATTTGTCCCCCCACAGGAACCAGAACCAACTATAGACCAAACAAACAATACCATCAAAGTTCACTTTGTCAAACCAAGTGTATTGAGGTTACTTACAGGAGCGTGTGTGACTCAAAAGCAGCTGCACCACAGAATATCCCACTCTAGTCTGATCAGGGCTCATAAAAAAATGCACCCTGGTGCTTTCTGGGTGACTTACAGGCAGCTGCCAGATTGGAGAGTTGCCACTAGGTAGCAGGGCTGCTCAGTCTCCCTTAGCCTTGGGAAGGGACCTTGTGAACCCTGTTAGTTCCAAGAACTTCTTGAGACTTGTGAGTTGTGTTCACTTCTTGCATTTCTTGGGTCTCCCCTCTCCTCTCTGAGGTGATTGTTTCAATTTTGAGGAAATTTCTACACAAAAGGGAAATGCTCATGGGGCTTAATGATGAGGTTCTAAGAACAGAGAGCAAGGAACTGTACAGCAAGCTGGAAGAGAGAATATGCTGCACAGGGACAAGACAGAGTTTCTGACCCTACTCTTGTGTGGGAGGGAAAGATGTCAGGCCTAAGGGAGGCTGAATAAGTGAAGCTACTGGGTCTCAAATGTCAGGTCACTGCAGTCTGGCCTGGTAGTAAGAGATAAGAAGGATGCCCTAGTGGTGGTTGGTGGTGAAGGGAAGAAATGGGCCAGAAACAGAAGAGAAGCTAGCTGACACAACCTAGACATTATGTGATTCGCTTCCCATTACAGACCTGTGTTTCTGTAAGAAGATGGGTCCCAAGCACCTCCTCAGTTTCCATAGTAACCCATCTTGGTTTTCTGCCCCTTTGTGAGGCTATTCAGTGACAGCCTGAGAGTCTCACAGCTGGGTCAGTGACTCCTCCTTTGCTGACAGTGAGCCTGTGTGAAATTCCTTCACTTGTGAGTGGAATATTTGAACCAATTATCCCTAAGCTACAATCTAGTCTTAAGCACTCCTGGGTCTTCTGATTAGGACGCAGTTTACTTGAGTCCAGAGATGAGCTGAAAAGAAGGCAAGCCTGGGAAAGCTTCGTGCATGCTGAGACAGTCCCCACCCTTGAGGTGGCCCAATGGTTGATGCTCTGTTCCCACATGTGGTAAAGCAAAGGCTGCCCTCAAAGATAAGATGTGAGGAGTCCTTATGCTCCCCAATTCCTCCAAAGTAGGGAAGACCATTGTGTTCACAGGAAAACAGCATCTTCTACCAGCCCATACCCACAACCTGGCATTCTGGTAACAGGAAGACAGGAAGGGGCCCAGACAGCAGCATAGAGCAAATGCTGACCACCCATTTACCTCATTCAGACGGGCATATACATGATGCAAGAACCCGAGGGTTTAATGGTAAAGGCCCAGGATTGCCTCAAGACAGCCCAGGACAAAGTTTTCACTCGGCACAAAGGAGATTAATTTGCCCCAGAGATACAGAGGGCAGAGAATAAAGGACAAAGACAGGAGATAGAGAATGAGAGAGAAGGGGGAGGG
The DNA here is from genome assembly GCF_011064425.1 of Rattus rattus. NCBI lineage: Eukaryota > Metazoa > Chordata > Mammalia > Rodentia > Muridae > Rattus > Rattus rattus. The sequence goes on from NC_046167.1 coordinate 22,360,497, forward strand.
AGAAAGAAGGGGAGGGATATTTGTCCAGAAGTGGGACAAAGGACTGCCTCTGGATAGAAAAGAGACAGACTTGTCTGACAGGAAAATGGCAGTTTACAAAGGTAAAGGGGGAACCCTGTGTTAGGGTGAGGTGTTTAATTTTAATTGGGCATGTTAATTAGGTGAGCCAAAGGGAGCTTTTGATGGCTGGACTTTCACTGCTTCAATAGCTGGACCTTGGTAGTCAGCCTCAGAAGGAAGTAGTGGTCAAATAAGGAATAGACCTTGGCTGGCTGTAGAGATGTAATATGACCATTTTTTCAGCAAGGCAGAGGGAACGAGGGAGAACAGCAAAGGCCTGCCAGGCCATGCTCACCACACTGGAGCAGGCCAGAGTCCCTTCCTCAACTTCACGAGGCATCCCCTGAACATGAGCTGCCCCTCTGCAGACACTGGGGAGCTAGGAGGGCCCTGGAGTTTGGGCTCTTCCTGTCTGTATCCTTTGGCAGGTTCCCAGAGTGACACAAAGCCAGCCCTGTGGCTGAGAAGGCCTCAAGACTCAACAGAAACAAGGGTTCTCTACTCTTCTTTCTGGATTCACAGGACACCCTCAATGCCTATGGCAGAGTCAGAAAAACAAAAGTCCATGCCTTGTAGGAAAGAAAAGGACTCTTTCACCTCAGAGAGAGAGAGAGAGAGAGAGAGAGAGAGAGTTCTTAATGGGTAATTTTAGAGCAGTTCTATCCTGGGGCCCAAAGGGTGAAAGTTGGTGATTCCTGAAGACTCCGACAGACGTAGCAATTTGCACTAAGTGACTCCTACGTGAGACAAAGCCATGCCTGGAAGATGACAACAATGGGGCTCTCAAAAGCTCTGATGCATTAATCACCTTAAAACAGGTGTCAAAGGTCACCAAGGCAGCCGTCTGTTAAGGTGTCCTCCCCACTTCCAGACAAGCTGGAAAATGGACAACGCGGCACGTTGTTAATAGACAGTTAGGCACTACAGCGGCTGCACTCCTTTCTAAGCACTGTTGAAGAGACCAGAGCCTCAAGGGCAGTTGGGAAATTTGGGGTGGGGTAAGCATACACTATCTCATTTGAGTGATATTTTAAACTCTTAAATCTAATATTTTAAATTGGTTTCAGACACACGTGAAATGGGGCTGGCTTCTTCGGGTACGTTCTGGTGGACTGAGCTAAGTCCCCCAGAGTGGTCTACATTACACCAGCTTTTATCAGACCCATGTCTAGAGGTGGACACAGGGAAAACACCTCCACTGGAAACCACGCCCAGGAGAGCTCATGTCGCACCAAGTGACGCCTAAGAAGTTCTGTGGGTGCAGCAGAGTTTGGGTTGGTGGCCACATTGAGACTCGTGAAAGTTCTGATGCTTTATTCACCTCAGAGCAGGTGTCAAATCCCATCCCACTTGCTCAAGCTTGGGCTTGCCAAGTCTAGACATCCATCTGATAAAAGTATATCGCCATAGATGACCTCAGGGGACTTAGCTCATATGCCACCAGAATATACCTGAAGAAGTCGGCCTCATTTCAGATGAATTCTAAGCAAATTTAAAATGCCACTCAGCTAAGTTGGAATATATGCTTATTTTTCCCAAATTGTCTTGAATTCCGTGACCCACTTTAGCCCTTACTAAGGACAGATGGATAAACAAGTAATCGAAAATCAGGATAAGACATCACAAGAATGATGTATACTTTGGCTTGCAGGGGTTGGGGAAGGTGGAGCATAGGCCGAAGCCGAAGAAATAAGTGTTGTCCATGGGTATGAATAGCTGTGACGTGACTTTGCTCAGCCCTGCTCTGCTCCGTCCTCTTCTTGCCATAACTCCTAAAACGTTTGATGATGACCCTGTCGTAGTTTGGGTCACAACCCACATGCACAGTTTAGACTTGTCTTGCTATTTTAATCTATTCCACTTCTCTCCAGAATCTCAGAATAAAGAAAGAAAACTGGGGGGAGGGGGAGGGTTGAGTAAAGAGGTCCAAAGGCCTCTACTTCATGGATTATAAAAGTCAATGTGACATTGACATTGGCTTTGACAACGGTTTGGGAAAGCAGTTACTGACACCCCTAATTATTTAGCCAGTAGCTAGCATGGTGAGCCAAGTTCGGGAACACAAATGCTACTGTCTTTATGGAAAGACTACTTCTCCCACGGGAAGCTTGTTCTCAGGGTATTCATAAACGCTTCCTCTTGTTTATGTCTTTCTCAATCCAGCTGAACACAAACAACTGTGAATCAACCCCAAACCGACGGTCTCATCTGTTCTCCCCATTGTATGAGCACACTAATGTGAGTTTAAAGATTCTAATTAAACCCACACTCAAAATCTTCTCAAGCAGATCAGAAAGCATCAGCTTGGCAGAACCAGAAATATTGCAACTTCGCAACAAGGTTTCTGTGAGCTGCGTTTCTTTTTTCATAGCATTCGATTCAAAGTTGATTACTAAAGCAATAGCTGCTGTTAATGTGTGTGAAGAGATGTGCATAGATTCAAAACGACTGCACATGTGCTCTGCCAACAGGTAGACCGGCATGGACCGCTGCATATGATCCACATCTCTTGAGTGCTTGAGGTACAAGGCTCTTATCTCGGGTTTGTCTGAGATCTCCAATTAGTGAAGAAGAAAAAAAAAAAGGATAAGAAACTGGGAAGGTTTTTTCCTGACATTTTAATCAAAAAGCCCAGAAGCTTGGAGCTCAAATTCAAACATCAGGATTCTAATTCTAACACTGCCAGTTTCTGTGAGCTTGTTTCTATGTTGGTCTTCTCACTGGCATAGAACGGAGGGACAAATAACGTCGCCTTGGTGCCTGGGTTTTGGGGAGTCAGGCATCCTCAGATATTGTCAGGATCAATGTCTTTCTCTCTTATCGGGAGGAGTGCCCTTCCAGTGCTGCTGATTAGAAACAATGTTTGAACTTGTACTTCCTTTGGCTTTCTACTCCTGCTCTAGACGCCACTGAACTCGACAGTGGCCAAGTACATTCACAAAATAGGCAGTAAAAGACAAGAGGGCAGAATCTGTCAGAGATGGTGGGGGAAGAAGGCCAGCTCAAAATACTAGGAAACCTCTGTCAGTCGTACAGGAATGTCTGTCCCTCTGCCAGTGAGCTGACTGCACTGGCAGAAATGCTATGAATAAGACACAAGACATAATTGTAAACACTCTTAAAGCAATCTGAGAATTTTTTGTACCCAGTGTGCATGTGTGTATGCATGTTCTTATGTGTGTGGTGGGGGTACTTATGCACATGTATGCATGAGGTGGCCACAGGTAGATGCCATGTGTTTTCTTAGATCACATTCCACCTTGTATATTGATTCGAAATCTCTCTCCTGAACCCAGAACTTCAGCTAATCTCACCAGCCAGCCATTTTGCTCTGGGTACTGTAGTCACTACCTCCAAGCACTGGGAATGCATGCTAGCCACCATCTGCAAGTGGCATTCCTGCAGGCGCTGGGAATCTGAGTTCTAGTCTTCATGAATGCTTGGCAAGCCATCTCCCCAGCCCTGTGGAATATTGTGTTCATTTGTAGCTTGCATGATTATACAGTTGCAGATAAACATTGTAGATGACTACATTGTTTCACAATGTCATCTAAAAAGAAAAGTATGTTCTTTGAACCCTCAGACACATGGAGGATACCCCTAATTTTCATAGCCCTCAGAGCTCTTATCTTCCTTTTACATTATGCACGTTTTTTTTATTTTCAAAACATTGTTTCCTTTTTCTTTAAAGTCTTAATTTGAACTAATTGCATAGAATTAGAAAATGCTAACCCCAAATTAAGATATCTCAATGCCATGAAACCAGAATTTTAAAATGTTCACAACTGTCAGTCTATTCTATATCAATTATCATCTGTCCCACCATACATAGCAAAGACTTCTGGCCCATGGGTCAAGAGTAGCTCAGCTAACTAATGACCCACCTGCAACGGAGAGACTAAAGATTATGGAACCTTGGGCTTTGCTTCTGTCGTGGTAGGCCCCACTAGGTTGGGGCACAGTGACAGGAATGGGTGGTGACCAAACATGTCTTTCCTCAGAAGACTAAACTCAGTGAGAGTCCTACTCTCTGGTCAAACTGTGTTACAGAATCCAGAAAAAGGAAGCCTTTGCTGTGAACACTAGTGAGTGTGAACACTAGTGAGTGTGAACACTAGTGAGTGTGAACACTAGTGAGAGGAAGCAGGAAGCCAGACTTTGAGGGCCATCTGTATTACTTTCTTTTCTAGTTGCTGTGACAAAACACCCTAAAGACAACCTTAAAGAGTATATTTCATCTCACAGATTGGGGGCATAGTCTACCAGAGTATGGAGGGTGTGGTGGTTATAGCAGTCAGACTATTTCAGGAGCTTTGAAGCAGCTGGGCACACTGAATCCGGAGTCAGGAAGCTGAGAGAGATAAATGCCACCTCAGATCACTTTCTCTTTCCATTTTCCTTCTGTCTGAGACCCCAGTACAGGGAACGGTACCACTCCTGTTCTGGGTGAGCTTTACGTCTTCAGTTAAACCTCTCTGGAATCACCCTTGCAGACACTTCCAGAGGTGTGTCTCCCGGGCGATTCCAAATGGAGTGAGGTTGGCAGTGAAGATTAGTTACCACCCCGCCTTTCCGGTGTTCTCACCCAGCCGTATCTGCCTGAAGGTCACGAACTTCCTGCTCTCTCCTTATCAGCAGCTGCTGCGGTTTGAATGTGAAATAGTCCCGTGTGTTTTGACAAGTTGGTCCCCGGATGGCAGCACCGTTTTGGAAAGTAGGACCTTTTAGGCATGAGACTTGGCTGAAGGATATGGGGTCAGAGGAACAAGGTTTCTGGATTATAGCCTAGCCTGGTTCTAGCCTGGGCTTTCTGATTCCTAATCTGCTGAGAAGTGAGAAGCTGTCAGTGAACAGGAATCACTTCCGCACAAACATTACCATGCCCTCCCCAGCTTGAGCTTCTTGTCCTAAACTGCTCTGTCAGTATTTAGTGATGAAAACCTTCTCCCTCTCCCTCTCCCTCTCCCTCCCCCTCCCCTTCAACCCTGATCCCTATCGCCCTGTCGCCCCGTTGCCCGGTTGCCCGGTGGCCCTGTCACCCCGTCGCCCCGTCGCCGTGTGTGTGTGTGTGTGTGTGTGTGTGTGTGTGTGTGTGTGTGTGTGTGTTGTGCGTGCACACACCCCCGTGCGTGCGTGCGAAACCTTGTCTTTTTTGTTTCTGTATTTCATTAGTACTTTGTTCTGTAAGTTTTGATTGGTTCTTTCCCTCTGGGAACAAGTATAGAGACGAAAGAAAAGCAAAGTACTACTTGGGAAGTAGTACTTATCACTATGGCTTCTTCCCAGGCCACCCTGGAGACAGCACAGCTTGTCCATAAGAATGGCTCTGATGAAATACCTGTCAGTTCCTCCCTACTCCGCTTCTGAGGGAGGTTTCTGAGGCAGGGTGCACACATGTAAACTCCTCAAAGTCTGTGCACCGTTTGATTGGGACAGACGGTGTGCATCTACCGGGTGTTGTGAACCAAAGACGATTTAAATAAAATCCTTATCGTGGGAGCACAAGTTTAATAAGGATGGCGTGCGTGTGACCAGTCACATAATAACGGCATGAGTCATGGAACCAGAGAAAGGAGCAATTACGTCAGAAAACGAGGCACAGAGGAAACAAGTAGGTAACAACATTGGACGGTACAACTCCGAGTAATATTTATTATTGTTTGAATTTACATTCAAAAGGAGCTAGAGATACTGGCTTCCAATTTTTATAAAATAATTCTTTTAGGTGTAACAAAATGCTATTAGATGAATTTAATTAATGATCATTCCCCCCCCCAAAATTACAATATTTAAAAAAAAAATGACTCAATGGAATGGTTGGTAGGCGTGTACTGCTTAGTTTGGCTGTGTCCGTGGGTATAGAGTGAAGGCCAAATCGTAGCTTTGAATTCCTCATGATTCAACCCACTATTCTAGTTTTTTTTTTTAAAGTAAAAGTCACCATGAATAGGGAGAGTGAATCACAGAGGTAATTGTAGTCAGAGCTAACCCACCATGGAGGGAGGAGGCTTCAAGTAAGCAGGCTAACTTAGAAGACGTATTTCAGGAAGGTTAGTTCACCAAATACCTCCCCAAAGTCACCTGGGCCTGCTTAGCACATCAAAGCATGTTGTTTGAGTAGCCTACAATGGAGAAAACTTTAATTTTCCACTGCAAGTACGGGTTTTCACAGTGCCCCCTAAGAAGCCTTATGTTTGTACAAGGGTACATGATAATAACACAGTTGATGGTTTCTGGGTGGGGAGGGTGTCGGTATACACTTGAGAATGCATAGAGGTCTACCTTGGGTGTCATTCCTCGGGTGCCACCATCTGGATTTGGTTTGGTTTCTGAGACTGACTTCCTCATTTGTCCTGAAGCTCACCAGATAGGGCAGACTGACTATAACAAATCCCCAGGGATTCACGTATCTCTGCTTCCCTGGTTGCTTTCAAGCCACCACGCTGACTTTTCCACACGGGTTCTGAGGCTAGAACTCGGGTCCTCACAAAGAGACGGAAAGTTCTTACTGATGAAGTACTCTCCTTGGTGCCTCCAGTTCTTGTGGGAGCACTAGATGCTAAAGAACCATACTAGGTCTTGGTATAAGCATCTTAGATGTGCAGGTTAATCTGACCCCATCACAGCCTTCTGTGGTGTGGACACAGTTCCTACTTGAGGGCTGAGCAAATGGAGACCTATTTACAATGCCACACCTCAGCTAAGCGGCAAAGACAGGATTTGAGTCTGGGTTCCAAAATGCCCATTTGAAGTCCTAATCTGTATAATCTCCCAGAGAATAATAATATCTAAATGAAATTTGTGCTGGTCACCATATTGTATAACAAAGTCCCAACACTTAGTTCTCTAAGAGAACTAAGCATAATTAGCTTAGCCCACCATTAGGGAAGTTCTCAGCATGGAGGCTCACTTCACCATGTGAAATTAGACAGAATGGTTCAGTGGGGTCCAGACTCCTTCCCCAGAGAGCTCCCCAGCGAGGGCAGGTTGAGTTTGCTACTGTTAGGTTGCTTAACCTGCCTCTGCCCCTCTCCACTGGTCTTCCCAAAGCATTTCCTGAGAGAAAAAAATGTATGTGCCAGCCTTATTGGCTGGGTCAGCCACTGAGAAGAAAGGTAGATGGGAGGCGTAGAGGTCACAGTGCGATGACCAGTGGGATGGGAGCTGCTGATGAACTATGACTGAAGAGTGAAACTTGCCAAAAAAAAAAAATCTGGCTGTGAATCTCAAAACCCATGATACATCTAAGCAGAATACTCCAAACTAGAACACAGAAAAGACTTCTGAGGTGACACCTGCAATCCTGTAGTGTGGCCGGCCAACAAGGGCACTGAAGCTATTCCTTAAAATGAATATCTGTGCTTGGGGAGGTACATGATGTCCTCCTCCCCTTTAAAAATGTGTTATCCAGAACTAGTTCATAGTAGTGCTTATAGGTCTAGGTCTACGCTGTGATTCGGAATTTGGGGTGTTGGGGATTGTTATTCTGATGTCTCTTCCGTGTGACAAACTCAGAGATGGTGAGAGACTCTTAGCAGTGGCACAATTCGATGAAGACATTGATGGAAGACAACCCCAGTTCCTGCTCTGGGTGTAGGGTCTCTCCCACTCTGCCATGGCTACAACACAGGACATTCAGTTTTCATGCCTTCATTCAAATTTCTGTCCATCTGTAGGTAATTTGAGATACAAAGGTACCGAATGGTCGGACCATTTGAATTGCTTAGCTGGACAGCGATTTTCAGCAGTCCTCAATTTTGAAATTAATGAAGCTTTGTTATTATAATCGTCAGCAAACAAGATTCATGACCAAGACATCCCAAATGCCTTCTACACCTAGGCATAAATGAATATTAAGACAGAAGCTGGACAAGATCAGCCATCATTTCCTGTGATTATCCCCAACCCCTGATATACTTACTGTCTTGCTGGGTTTGTGAGTTGGTTGGTTTGTTTGTTTGTTTGTTTGTTTGTTTTACCCAAAAGCATTTCTCCTACCTTCTCAATTCTGGAAGGGTAGATCATTCAAGAGGAGCACAAATCTATTGCATAGTATGGAGGATGCACTCCATTACCATGTGGATGCTTGACTCACCCCCACCCACACCCACCCCCACCTCTATCCCACCCCAAACCCCATCTCATCACAACCTTCACTACTCGATGCTGCAAAACAAAATTCACAGGAGAAAAGGAGCAACAAGAATGTGGTGGTCTAGATTCCCAGATTCGGTCTGGCCCAACCCACATGCAAATCTAACCTTTTTGGTATTTCAGCATTATAAACACAAAGATGGGATTTCAGCAGGAAAATATTTACTAAAGGCTTTCTTCCTTATAATCTATTGATTTTAATATCCCTACCACTTTGGCTGAATGTCAGTTTTACCCCGAGGACTACTATTGCAAATTTGAACACAATTTATTTATTTATGCCACTCAAAATATTAGCGCTGGAAATGAATAAGGCTTGAATCTTACAGTGTTCCCATTTAAAGTTTATTTTTCTGATTTGAATAATGCTGGTAATTCACTATAGTAATCAGGGCCAAGAGGCAAAATGCAGGCAACTAACGTAGAAGCCCACATAGAGTTTTGTCTTCTGTTTCTAGGAAGTACGGTAATACACAGCTCATTAAATGTGGGTCAACTTCCCCACTTAACCTTTGAAATGCGAAGCACCTGATCACTATCATTTAACAAGAAGCCAAATCCTGTCTCCTGTGGCTGCTTCTGTTCCAAATGCCCAGCTTATGCCAACTTGATCATTAAAAGCTTCCATGTTGGGTCTCTAGATCTGTGGATATCTAGGTCCGGAAGAAGGCTGGTAGAGTAGTCCCTCAGGAATCTCAAGAGTCCCCCTGCCCTACCACCAACCTCAACTGCCAACATCCATCCCCTGTGATAGAAGGCAAGGTTGTTTCACGGGGTTTCATAGGTATGGTGCTTCTCCCTCACAGTATAAACGGTATCCTGAGGCTATGAATGACTGTAGAAGACACATTAACCATCCCATGCTACCAAGGGACCCTTTAGCAGGCATTTTCTAAATTGCGAAATCACCAACAGTAACGAGTACAGCTGGATGGCTCTCTTCTTCATATTTAATGAAGGATTTATGTGGCAAACTGTTGATTAGTCCTGGCTTTTGGAGTGGGTTTAGAGTCTCCCCGTAGAGTACTTTCTGTATCTCACAGAAGCCTCTTGCCTGCCTCTTCCCCAGCTCTCCGTTCCTCACTTGTTTTGTCTATCTGCACCATAACCATGGATAGATAGATCATGAAGGGGTTCATAGCACTCACCACCTATGCAGTTATTTAAAGCCGGAGTCACATGTGTAAGTAGACTTCCTTTTGTCTGTGTCTGTGTGTACATCTGCGCATCTGTAAATGTGTGTATAAGTGCATTCAGGAACATGTGCATGTGGAGGCCAGAGCTCAATTTCAGGTAACGTTCTTCAGGAGTTGTCCTCCTTAGTTTTTGAGATGGTCTCTCACTGAGACCTGATGCTTTAATAAACAGGCTAGATTAACTGGTCAGCAAACCCTAAGGACCCATTTGTCTCTGTTACCCAAGACTGGTTTTAGGGGCTTTTTTCTTTTGATTCTGAAGAGCAAACTCAAGACCACATGCTTGCACAGGAAGCCCTTTACTTGGCCAAGCCTTTCTTTTAGTTTTGAGGGATTTGAACCGTGTGGTCAGATTTCTGTCATGACACCATTCATAGAATAACCTCAGAGAAGCCTCTGATAGTGTGTGGAGATAGCCCCTGCATCCCAGCCTCAAATCCCTGCTTGTTTAAAAAAAAATTGACCATGTTACCACATCTCTTAAAATTTCTGCATCCACGTGACAGGACTAACATCCTACTGTGACACAGGTGGTGAGATGGAATGGCATTGGAGTGTTCCCCAGTAGAGTTTTCATTGACGATCAGGAGGCTAGAAAGAGTGATGCACAGTCACTGCTGGGGGGACAGTAGCAGGTGGCAAGAGCGAGAGTGCTCTCACAGTGAGAGGCCTTAACTTCCCTAGGCTAGTGACAGTCCTCACAACTCATCTAAGGAGGCAGAAAACCAAGGTACAAACTGCACATCGCACAACGGATATGGAAAAAAAAATCTCAGTGCACCCGTGTGGTTAAGTCACGTGGTCTACAGGACAAGAATAATGGGCTACATATCCTGTAGTGAATTCACAAACAGAAATAGAGACGGTGGTATGATTTTAACCACAAAACAGTTTCATGAGGATCAAGAGCCAAAAAACCCAAACACACACACACACACACACACACACACACACACACACACAAACCCAACTTGCACGTAAAGTACTTAGTGTTTGGTACATGGTAAAGTGCCCTAGACCGCCGGTGTCACTTCCTGTAATCACTGTCAACTGTCATGCAATCCAGACTCAATTAAAATGCTAACTGCCTGTCTACAAGAGCCATGAAACAGTGTACACAGATGATACAAAAGGGAGGCAGGAAAATGCTGACACGGGCAATAAATATCAGGAGGGAGGTTCAGCTTCCAGGTTCTCTGGAAGTCAGAGGAAAAGAGTGAACACCAAGAGGTCCACATCCCGGAGGCCTTTATAACGGAGCTGGCAATTCAACGATGTTGAGAAACAAGCCTTAGGTTTACTCATCTTGTCTTCCAGTTTCTATGTGAAATGCTTCCCCACAGACACACGTGTTTGGACGGTCACTAACTGGCCTTGTTTGGGAGGTGATGGAACCTTGAGGAGGTGTTGCCTGACTGGCTGAGAAAGGTCACTGGGGGAAAAAGCCGCTGGGGGTATAACCCAGCCATTGTACCTGTCTAGCTCTCTACCACCGTCTACCAGGTCTTACCACCTGCCAGCACAGACAGAGCCAGCCTAGCTATCATGCCTTCCTGACTATGATGAACTCTATCCCCTGAACTATGAACCAAAATAAACTTTTTCTTCCCAGAAATTGCTTCTTGTCAGATATTCGGTCACAACGACGAGAGAAAAAAATGATTAGTATATACCAATCTTCTACGATTCAAGTTCAAAACTCAAATGGACAGAAACTATAAATAATGTGTCGTAATCATCATGGTTGTTACTCTGCAGACTTGGACACAAAGACACCCAAGCACGGGTGCGTGCTGCTCCTGATATACAGTGTGATGTCTTCGTCCTCCAAGTAGGAGGAGGGGTCTTCCGCTCAGCTTCAAAGTAGCAAAATGGAGGAACTTCGCTCACAAGCTCATTTCCTCTTTAAGTTGTTTTGTGCTACATTTCTGCACATTCGTCAACCACAGGGGCTTGGATAAACTCCAGGCAGTACTGTAAGCATGCTTTGGAATTCAAATTTATAAAACTAATCTAGGACTGGAAAACGACTCACTGGGTAAAGCTTTAGGCATGCATGGGTGAACTAGAGTTTAGAACCCTAGCCGGGCGGGCACAGTTGCCTGCCTGTAATTGTAGAACACATCGGGCAGAGGCACGGGATCCTTGGAGCAAGATGATTAGATAGTCTAAGGAGTCAGTGATCTCTAGGTTAAAGAGAGACCCTGACTCATTAGATCAGGTGGAGAGCAATCACGGAAGATAGTTGATGTCTTCGGTTGACCTCCACATGCACACCCACATGCATGCAAGCACATAAATACATATGGCCATATACTATATATTCTTGTACATGCAGAAAAATTACTAAACAGACACAAGCTCAAATCTAAGCACTTTAGCTGCTTCTAGTGTAAACCAGTTGTAGAGCAGGAAAGCAAATGCAATCACTACAAGGCCTGGTGGGTTCGGTTTGCAGTAAACAAAGTTGACTGCATACGAACCATGTAATTAAAACGGTGAAATTCTAGTGTCCAATTAGGCAACTATGTTTCCCTGTAAGAATCCAGAATTTTTGTCTTGCTCCTAAACCCCACATAATCAAAAGTAATGTCATTTACATACACAAATTCAACTGTGGAAAAACAACGTACAGATACATCGTTTAAAATAGATGCACTTTGGAGTCAGCAGACAAGTGAATGGCTTCCTTGAGGAAACAGAGATACAATCCACAGACCACATGGAACTCAAAAAGAAGGACAGCCAAAGTGTGCCAGTCCTTCTTAGTAAGGGGGGAGAAAAATATTCATAGGAGGAAATACGGAGACAAAGTTTGGAGCAGAGACTCAAGGAAAGGTCAACCAGAGACTGCCCCACCTGGGGATCCAGCCCATATACAGCCACCAAACCCAGACAATATTGCTGATGCTAAGAAGTGCATGCTGACAGGAGTCTGATATAGCTGCCTCTTGAGAGGCTCTTCCAGAGCGTGACAAATACAGAGGTGGATGTTCACAGACAATCATTGAACTGAGAACAGGGTCCCCTTTGGAGGAGACAGAGAAAGGACTGAAGGAGCTAAAGAGGTTTGCAACCCTATAAGAACAACAATGCCAACCAACCAGAGCTCCCAGGGACTAAACCACCATCCAAAGAGTACACATGGACAGACCCATGGCTCCAGTTGCATATGTAGCACAGGACGGCCTTGTTGAGCACCAATGGGAGGAGAAGCCCTTGGTTCTGCCAAGGTGTAAGGGAATGTCAGAGTGGGGAGGCAGGAAGAAGTGGGTGGATGGATGGAGGAACACCCTCATAGGCAAAGGGGAAAAGTGGATGGGATGGACAGGAAACTGGGAAAGAGGATAACATTTGGAATGTAAATAAAAAATCCAATTAAATAAATAAATTTTTAAAAAAGCTTTTAAAAAGCCATGATTACTGTGGACTTTCCCAATGATTCTAGAAGGTCTGAATAATAGTAATAATAATAATAACAACAACAACAACAATAACAACTTGTTCAAAACCCAGGAAACTATATAAACTACAAAAACAGATAAACACTCTGTCAAATCATCCTTTGCAAAACCCATCTTTAAAGTGATCTAGGAGTTAAAGCATGTATGTCTCTTAGTCAGTGAAGTGCTTACCACATAAGCATGACTCAGGTTCTCTGGCCACCTACAATTCTGGGGGTGGTGGCACAGGGCCAGGGCTACAGAAAGAAATATGTCCCTAAGGTTTGTTGACTAGCCAGTGAGGTAGCAGTGAAGTTCCCTGTCTCTCTTCCTGGTGAGCAATGATGAGTGTACATGGTACAGGAAAACAGTGACAAAGGGAGAGTTCAGGCATAAATTAGCCATGTAAATATACCATCTCCTCAAAGGCTTGGGGAACATCATGAACGAGGAAGACAAAAAAAGGCAAAAGCCAAAAATCAGGAGAAGAGATGTGAATGATCTGGACACGACCCAGCCATTGCAGTCATAAACTCATTGCATCTGGGGAGGCCTGTGCTGAACCTACACAGGAATGAGCCCAACAACAGTCAGGTGTGAATAAAGGAGGATCCAGGAGGCACCGAACTGTTTCCTAATGCTGCCTTCAGTTATGAACTTGCTAATGACTTCATCAGGCTCCATGGATAATTCCAACCCAATGGTCATAGTCCGCCCTGGTTAAACTGAATGAATCACAAATCAAAAGGAGCAAATCTGAGTGAGGGGCTAATGGGCATGAGTGAGGGGCTAATGGGCATGAGTGACTGTTAACAGGGATGGGAGGAAGAAGGGAGGATCCTGGATAGTGTAATCAGAATGTATTACAAATGTTTATAAAGTCATTGGAATAACAAAATTAATCAATAAAATATGGTGCACAGCTCCTGAGGAATGACACCTGAAGATGTCATTCCAGCACATGCACACACACGCTCATGCACACATGTGAACACACAAAAAGTAAGTGAATGGATAAATAAAAGTGACTTGAGGCGATGACAGAATGCACATGTTTAAGCCCTGTATGGTAATACATGGCTGAAATACAGGGAGACTGGTGTGTGAGCTTAAGGGTAGCCTGACTACACAGAGACACCTTGTCTAAAAAGTAAATAAGTGGGGTTGGGGATTTAGCTCAGTGGTAGAGCACTTGCCTAGCAAGTGCAAGGCCCTGGGTTTGGTCCCCAGCTCCGGGGGGAAAAAAAAAGGTTTAAAAAAGTAAATAAGTAAAAGAGATGATAGGTCATTATATATGTGTGCATATCATATATACATATGCACATACATGTATGTATATAAAAGAAAGACATAATGAATAGATAGGTAGTAGATAGATAGATAGATAGATAGATAGATAGATAGATAGATAGATAGATAGATAGACGGATGGATGATAAATAGAATAGTCAGATAATTGCCAAATAAATGAAAAGGTAGTGCAGGCCTCAGAATATTTAAAATCCTAACTGAACTGGACCCCATGGCATACATCCACAGTCTCATGAGGTTGAGACAGGAGGATTTGAGTCCAAGAGTTCAAGACTAGCCCTATAGTGAGCCCCCATCTCAGAACAAAAACCAAACTAAACACCAAACTTATCCTTACAGCATGAGGAGGTCATTACAGCATAATGAACATGACTCCAGAACAACACAGAGGCAGAGAACGGGATTTGGGGGAGTTGGGGGTATCAGGGGGTGGGTATCAGTAGAAATCGGCTGCTTATACGTGTTATGATCTTCAAAAGGAAGTGAAGAGTCTCATGTTGCAGCCATGAGCAAGACTGGGACAGTGATCCCAGAAATTAACTCTGGTTAAACATCAAAGAAATAAGTCTTCATGCACAACTGGAAAAGCTCTCTTTATTTTAATGAGTTCACCACCCAAAGTAAGAAAAACTTAAGAAATTCTTGATTATTTCTTCTTCTTCTTCTTCTTCTTCTTCTTCTTCTTCTTCTTCTTCTTCTTCTTCTTCTTCTTCTTCTTCTTCTTCTTCTTCTCCTCCTCCTTCTCCTCCTCCTCCTCCTTCTCCTCCTCCTCCTCCTCCTTCTCCTCCTACTCCTCCTCTTCCTTCTTCTTCTGCCATTCACCTTTGTAAAACATTAGTTAAGAAGCATACTTAGTATAAATTTATGGATCCTTCAAGCATGTTCTCCAAAATAACAAAGAGAAAGGGGTTACAGTGAAGGAGATACAATGTGAGGAATGCCCTCAGAGAGTCTGCTTGGCCTGGAGGCTGCAGCTGTCCTGTCTGCCTGGAGTCCTTGACCAGGCTGAGGGGTTAAGGCAACTGAACCACAGCTCGTGAGTCACAGAGCAACATCCAATAGGTGTTTTACCAAGGACAATTCTGCACCAAGTTAGGGGAATTCTCCAAAATAAATCCCAAGCACTCAAAATCTCTTTCTACTGGTCTAAAGTCATCTGGCACAAAAAAAAGACAAAAACTCCATGCTTTTGTGTCTCCTCATCCAAGTAAATCCACAAGGCAGAAACTAAAATTTCATACCTGTGAAGCTTCCATATTGGCTATTTGCATATTGAAAATGCTTACAACTGGCCACAAAAGAACAGAGAGCCTGATCCTTGAAATTTGGTCACACTCATACACACATACACACATACACACACACACACACACACACACACACACACACACACACACACACACACACCAGACTACCCATGAGAAACTGTCTTAGTCAGGGTCTTATTGCTGTGAACAGACACCAAGATCAATGTAAGTTTTTATAAAGGACAACATTTAATTGGGGCTGGCTCACAGGTTCAAAGGTTCAGTCCATTATCATCAAGGTGGGAACATGGCAGCATCCAGGCAGGCATGATGCAGGAGGAGCCGAGTTCTACATCTTCTCAAAAAGGAAGCCAGGAACAGATCCAGCATCCTAGGAGGAGGGTCTCCAAGCCCACCCCACAGTGACACACTTCCTCCAACAAGGCCACACCTTCTAAGTGCCACTCCCTGGGCCAAGCGTATGCAAACCATCAGAGAAATTGACTCCACACAAGGTTGGAGTGGCTAATTTGTCAACTGGACCTTCCGTGATTATCATGTCAGCTACGGAGCCTCCACATACGGGTCAGAAAAGACCCGCTGGATCCTACTAGCCAGTTATTTTCTCCCTACAATGTTGCAAGTCTCTATGGTGTAGATGAACAGTTGAAGTCCCGAGTGAATGTTTATTATTGACCTGAATGACTATGTCAAGGATCCCCATGCTTCAGACCCGTGGGAATGTCAAGATCATTCCTGATTAAGCTCAGGGATGTAGCAGTTTTCCCCTGGTCTGGGTACTGATGGATGTTGACACTGTACAGAAAAATTTAACCACAACTTCAACTTCTGGATGACTGCAGCCTAAGACTGCTCCCTGCAAAGACCTCATGTAGAAGTCAGTGATCCTGCATCCTCATTCAGCTGTGCATGATAAACACACTGAGATTCAGGCAGCTGTGTGTCTCCTTCGGTACGCACGGCCCGCCTGATCCTGAATTTTCTCTACATGTATCTATCATTTCTTCATTTGCCCCAGCCAGGTCAGTCCCAGCACTGCATAGATCTCGGCATTGAGGATTATTCACTTTTCCTTTTATAATGCATTCCTCTTCTCCATAGTGCCCTTGCGATAACCTACAACCCTCACTTCACTGGCTTACTATGAATCAAACTGCATAGTCCACAACATGTGAGTAGCATTGTCTCCTGCCTCTAGGAGTAGCAGTATCATGGGAACATTACCTCCCCTACAGGAAGGGTGTGATGCAGGAGGGAGAAAGACAAAGATAAAAAGCAGTAGAAACAGACAAAGAGCATCTCTTAGGCCTTTGAGGGTCTTACTTTTCTAGAGGAGATAAGTCATTTTCTCTTACTTACCTAAAAGTGATAGATATCATTTTCTATAACACTCAAAGACAGTCCTGGCCTTCATGGCTATAAATACTAGGGAGCAAGGAATGGTCATATATTAAAGAAGGAGAACACATTCCTCTGGCAAACACCATCTCTGCCAACCCTGTTGATCCACATGTTTTGGGCTCTAATTCATGAAGTGCAAGAGTGATTGGTATAGTACAAACTGAAACTGTCAGACCGAATAAATGATGTTGTTCAGGTGACTTTGTGTTTTGATGTATGTTTTGGATGAATGCCTCTGTCCTCTCTAAATCCATACATTAGAACCCCGGTGCCCAATGTAGCTGTATTTGGAGTGAGTATTAAGGTAAAATGAAGTCACAGATGTGGGGTCCCTGATCCAAATGCATCTGGGACGTATAAGAAGAGACACAGTAGGACAGTGTCTGTGGTTGGGTTGGTATAATACTTACCTAACATGCATATGATCTCTCTCTCTCTCTCTCGCTCGCTCTCTCTCTCTCTCTCTCTCTCTCTCTCTCTCTCTCTCCCTCCTCTCTCTCTCTCTCTCTCTCTCTCTCTCTCTCTCTCTCTCTCTCTCTCTCTCTCTCACTCCCCCTCCCTCTTCTCTCCCTGTTGCTGAAAGTAACAATGTCATTCGTGAATGAGCCTGAAGCATCAAGCAATGGCTTCAGATAGAATGAATTTTGCCCTGCTACGATCTGGACTTGCTGGGGACCAAATACCTCTTTTATCCTTTGGACATGAGAATATCTATTCTCTGTCTATTTCACCTGTGAATTGCAGGAGCAGATCACTTGTTTGGTTTCCAGTTCATGGCTAGGGAAAATGTTGTCTTATGATTAACTATACCTGGCATCCTACCCACACATGATTTAGATGTTATTTAAAAGACTGTAGGCTTGAGACTTGAGCATTGATACAGGACTATGTTAAGACTATGAGGCTGTTGGGATCTTGCTGCTGTGCAAGGGGAAAGTGACCAGGAGGGGGAAAGAATGCTATTAACTGAGTGTTTGTGTGATGATAATGTGTGTATTGAACTCCCAAGTACCAAAGTTACTGGGACCTGGGACCTCTGAGGAAGCAGCTAAAGTCAGACATTTTTAGGGCCCTGATTCATGGGTTAGTACCCTTAACAGAAGAGATAGCAAAGTGTTTGTTATTGCTTTCTCTCTTCATTCACACAATGAGAAGAGGCTATGTAAGCACACAGTAGGGCAGCAGGACACACAAGCTTAGCATGAAACCGATCTGATGGCTCACACACCGATCCAGGACTTCCAGCCTTCAGAATAACTGTGAGAAAAAGCAAAGCTGGCGTTTAAGCTGGGAAGTCTATGGGAATCTACTACAGCAGGGCTTACAAAGACTGCATGTTCCAGCCAGAAGGAATGTTGAGGGTCACTAACAAAGAAAAAAACAGAAAGTTTTTCCTGAGAATTTTATCCTTCAGACATCTATTCACAAGCCTTTTTAGTTCACCCCTGAAGATCTTATGAATTCATATTTTAGCTCATCCATTCAAGATGTCCACCATTGTCCGAGACATCCATGACCACACACAGTGCCAAAGAGAGCAAAGAAGGTACACGAGAAAAGCAAGCCATGACCCTCAGTCATGAAGGTAGCAGTAGGTGGATTATGTCATTTAAAAAGTGGAACTCCTAAAACAAAAATCATACAAGACAAAATTTTGCTATAATACTCACATGGGCATCGTTGTCCTTCTAATCACTGGTGGACCGAAGATGTAAGAGTGACATCTAAAAATGCAAACAATGAACACTGGGATTTTTAAACTTTATTGCATTTTATCCTATAAATGTGTTAATGTGAGAAAGGGTGTATGTCCATGGGATAGAGAAGACAACTAAGGCCATTGGTTCCCTCCTTCTCCCACGTGGATCCTAAGAACAGAAGCTTAGAGGTAAGACCTTTACCTACTAGGCCATCTCATCCAGCTCTAGGATATAAGAGACCAGAGACACTATGGTATATAACAGATGAATAAACAAGTATGGCAGCTGGGGTATTTATGTACAGGGAGAAGATGAATCCCCCTGAGCTACTTGTCCTGACAGGGACCAGTTCCTGACAACCTTGACTTGGCTTCACCAAAACTGAGTGTGGAATGCCAGGGTCTGTAACCCAATAATTGGGAGCTGTAACTCAGGTTCCCTGGAGGTGACCAGATAAGGGAAAGCCCACCCCCACGAGCAATCTCTCTATGCTGCTTTTTCTCAGTTCTAAGCCATCTGTGCTAGCTAGAGGTCCCTGTCACTCCGTGAACAGCACCTGAAGTCCCATCAGACCATGTGCTTTGCCAAACCAAGTGAGTCGGGGAACTCATCGTGTGTGGAAATACTGAGCTCCAGACCAAATGTGATTTGTTCTGCCTCAGCATTTCCTCAAATGACTCCATTAAGGGATCGCTGCAGCTCAGGGCTAATTAACTCGTAATAGGTGCAAAGCATCCTGGGATACCAGCCCAGAGGGTGTCAAGAGATCCTGGGCCTTCTGCGCTCACCCTGACCCTCCTCGGGGTGACAGGATACATTCAGTTACATCCAGTTACAAACAGGGCGCATGGAGAGGGAACTGAGTCTGTGGGAAGTGTTGAGGAGTGAACCCTGCTTCTTGCTGCAGTCATTAGGTTACCACAGGTTCAGCCTTAGGTCCCACAGTGGAATGGGGTTTAAGTTCTGTGTCTGTCACATCCCGGCCATGTAACTTCGGTGGCATCACTTGTGTGACTACAGGGCATAAAGGTAGTACCCTCTTTGGGTGTATTAAATGAAATAACGTATACATAGGACTCAAGTCCTCCTTGTCTGTTTGTGTTTCTTTCCATCCCTAAGAGAAACAGAGTGATATTTAGATTTCCAAAATGAAACTGGTCTTTCTGTTATCTATATAATTACTCCGTGTTTGGAGGGCGTCTTGTTCTGTGGGCTTCAGCATGGCCCGCACCAGGCATGCACAAGAGAGTTAAGAAATGTCTCAGGCTAGGAATTAGGACTCTACGTGTGTCTGATTTCCAGGGCCAGGCCTGACCCATCCAATCGGGGTTCTCGGAATGCAGCCCCCTTGGAAGATGCCCAGAAGCTCTAGAAAGATAAAGCAGATGGTCCCATGCTCTGACCTATTCACTGCAAATCTGTTTCAACCGTTTTCTCTGGGGTCTCACTGTGAGCACTTGACACCCTCTGTACCCCTAGAGAGAGGAGCTGTACCTGACGTGGGTCCTTTGCTATCTCCAGCTCAGAGCTTGGTTCCCAAGTTCTCAGGATTGCCCAGGTAGCATGATTTGACATCAGACCTTCTCTTTAGATAGGGATGATGCCACCCTCAGGATTATAGACAGTGAGGATCAGGACCTGCTGTGAAGGCTGCTACCTAATCCTCAACCAAGAAAACACACACACACACACACACACACACACACACACACACACACACACGACCATGATGCCGTGATTTGAACAGTCCCTTCACTTTCCTCAAAGAATACTTGAACTGCTCCAAAACAAATAGAAATTAAGGAAAACGACGTAGTGTGGGTTCAGTATGGAATGTACCCTCTAGGTACAAACACTTGGTCCTCAAGAGAGGAAGCCCTCCTAGAGGAAGCAGAACACCTGAGGTAGACTTTGAGGATTTTTACAGCCTGGCCCCATTTCCTATGTGTTCCCTTCTCTCAGATTGTGGAGACAACACTTGTTCTGCCATGCCTTCTCCTACCATAATGGATAGTAGTTTTTGGAAGTAAACGGAATATCAGGAGTCAGAAAGCAGTAAGAGAAGCAATAGGTCATGCCTGTAGAGGAAACCATAGCTGTGCTGGCTTACAGCCTGAAATGTAAGAATTGTGGCAGAGCACGGTAGCAGGGGCAGTGTCCTCAAGACACAGGCAGTAATAACTCAGAGGCTGAGACGGAGTTTCATGCCGGAGTCTCGGAAGCAACTTAAGGGAGAAAGGGTTTGTCTTGCCTTACAGTTCCACCCCAACAGGTAAATCATGGACTATGAGTCAGTTACAGTACTGAGTCCACAGTCAAGAAGCAAAGAGAGGATAGGCGATGGAGAGGGGATGAGAAGGCTCTTCTGGAACCCTCAGAGGCAGCATAGCCCTGTAACACTCTGACCTCAGGCTTCAGCCTCCGGTCAGAACTGTAATACAACACGGTAAGATCTTACTGTTCTGAGTCCCCTAGTTATAGTCACTCCTCAGCACCAAACTGTCTAGAAACGTAGACCACCTTCTTTAGACCTCAGTCTCTAAATATAAAAGGCAACCTCAAGCGGACCCAGGATTTATTGCTAAAATTCTGTCTCTTTGACGACCCCCTGGAGGACATCGTCTCTCACCAAGCAGTTTGAGTGGGAAGAAGAGTTGAGTAGAAGCTGAGCTAACCAAAGTCCCCGGAAAACTTAAGGATAACCTCTTCCCTCCCCACCCAGCAACACAGCCACTTGGGGGAAGCCCCGCCCAGCACCACAGCCACTTGGGGGAAGCCCCGCCCAGCACCACAGCCACTTGGGGGAAACTCAATTTGTGGGAGTCTTCCTCTACAGGGTTTCTATGGGGAGAGATAAAGCAATTCAAAACTCAAGAACCCGACGGGCCAGTGACAGTAGCAAGGGAAAAGGCCGGCAAGACTTAGAGGCAGCATTGGGCCCTCCTTACTGCACACACTTTATCATTGAAGAATTGGGAGGGGAAATGCCGGGTTATTCTTGTGGGCAGGATTGTTTCCTGAGGCAGCCCTGGTTGCACATGAACACACTTTACTGCATACAAATGAAATCTTTAGCCTGACAATTTATCTCTCAGATAACACGTAAGTTATATCTTTTATATAACAGATGTCTACAGCATCAGTTGCCTGCAGACTATCAAAATATACATGATAGAAGCGTTAGCATCCAATTCACTGAAAAGGAAAGCTGGTTCGATATGTGATATTTTGATTCGGTTACAAAAAGACTTTGTCAATACCTGCAAAGACCAGGGACAATAATGATAAGAATAACAGTTACTGCATCATTACTGAGTCCTTACCAAATGTGAGGCACCGTGCTAAGCATCTAAGAAGTGATAATTCATTTAATCATTCCCAAAGCACGGTCAGATGAAAATTAAAGGGGATGACCGTGCAATTTGGTTAGACGGGGCTCAGAGGTTTTAAATGACTTACCCCTGCTCATAGGCTGTAGAATTGGGATTCCTAGCAGGTTTCTTTGCTTGCAAGGCCTGTGACAGTCACACCATGCAAGCCTCCCTAGTAAAAAGACATGGAGTTTCCTCAATTAGGAAAACACAAGATTATAGTGCAGAACCTGGAGGAGAAGTGGCCCCCGAGCCATACTCTCTAGGCTTTGTTACTTACTATACATGTACTGTTTTAACAGAAATGTGAATTGGCCTTCAAATAAGTTCACAGAAGGCCAAGTTAACTTGGTGTGTGTGCACTCATGTGTACATACATGTATATATGTATGTGCTTATGTGTATGGATATACAGGTATATGTGTGCATAGATGTATGCATGCATGCATGTGTACAGTATTCATTGTATCTCCTGAGTGCATATATAGTTATGCATACATGTGCGTACATGTGTGTGCTATGTGTACTACATGTTGTTTGCGTGCATGTGTGCATACCTGTGTTCATATCTTCATCTCTCTGAAGGCAAGAGAAGAGGCTGTGGCAGAAGCTCTAGTGATCAGTTCTCCAGAAGAGTCCCCTGAGGTGTTTTGGCTACTTAAACACCGGTCTCTGATTCTAAAACAACAGGGGTTACGTATCATATAATCTGTATATCAGATATTTATACTATGATTCATAACAGTAGCAAGGTTACAGTTATAAAGTAGCAATGCAAATAATTTTAATGGCTGGGATCACCACCACATAAGGAACTGTATTAAAGGGTCATCATTAGGAAGGTTGAGAGCCACTGTCTAAAAAAAAAAAAAAAAAAAAAAAAAAAAAGCAGTGTGGCAATCAATGATAATGAATGTATATCCCTGCCCTTCCCCTGCCAAGTTTTACCTGAACACCGCCTCTGCAGGACGAGGATAAGAAGGAACTGCATGTTTTCATGTAAAGCTTCCCTGATCAGTAAAGGGCGCAAGGTAGGCACTTGCTCAGACACAGGTTAGGAAACTGCTCAGCCATGAGCCAGGGGTCTGCTTAGACACAGATCAGACACCTATTCAAACATGAGGCAGGGACTTGCTCAGACACAGGGCAGGGTCTTTCTCAGACATGAGGTAGGACCTGCCCTGATACAGAGCAAGGACCCTGTCACACATAAGCTGGACTTCCAGCAAAGGCAATGCTAGGATTAATTCCTCACAACCAACTCCTTCTTAATGTCATGGATCAGAGAGAAGCAGGTAGCAGGCAAGTACTGGCTCCTCTAGAGGACCTCGTGAGGCAGAGTCTTGAGAGAGAGCTACAATAGTCAGCTCTCAGGTGTTCCTCCTGTCCAGCACATCAAAGAGCACTGATGCTTGTGTCTTACAGGATTTTGCAGACTCTGTGTCTCAGCTGGTCACACAGAAGTTCCGTGAACTGACAGTCGGCCTGACATCTGTGTATGCCCGCCACAAAACACTGGCAGGAATCGTCATGACCAAAGGTAACCTCTCTCTTTTCCTGTGGGAATTTTTATCCCCACAGAGAAAAATGTTACTATTAATCAGGTCCTAGGAGTCAACGGATACTTCCTATCATGTGGAGATGGACAAATGGAGACAACGTAGAGAACAAAGACATCAGTGACCACTGTTCTGGCAGAACAATCCCACTGGCAAAATCGTGAACACTTTCGATATTTCTCTCAATTGACATGAACCCCAAAAGGTGTTTGTACATACCCCACTTTCAAGAACAATGTTGGTATTTGTAAAAGCTGGAAATCAGAGGCCAGGCTACCACATAAGTCACTTGAAGCTGATAAATTAGGAGGTGCCTGCTTCTCTGTCACCGCTAATGTGCTTAAGATTGGTGACAGATGATATCACTTATACAGAGTGAGTATGCCACATGAGTCCTTGCATGCAGAGCAGAAAGATGCAACCAGCTTGTCCAAAAGAAGTCAGGTGTGGAGGTGGACTATCCAAGGGATGTTGGCTGTCAATGTATTTCCTCATGACTAAGGATATCTGTGGGCCCTTTTCAGTGTTACGCTCGCTCCTCACATTCATTCCCACCAGTAGAAGGCTGTGAGAAAAGGCTGGAGGGGACATCAAAAGGGCATGAGAGGACACAGAGAAACAGAGAGGTGACACAATGGGGACAAAAACATAAGAAACAGACATAAGAAACAACAAGTATATATGGGAATCTGGTCAGGACACAATGCAGAGCAGATACAGAGAAGCACAAGGGACATGGAGAGAAACAAAGGGATATGGAGAACACAAGAAGACCACAGAGAGATACAGTTAGATACTGGATTTCATACATTTCAAAGGGATACAATGTATCAAAGGGATACAATGGGATACCAGAGTACATTTCAATGTATCTGCCCACTCAGTGTCTTCAGTTCCTTTTGCTGGAGTATAAACTATGGAGTGAAAGTCTTCCTTGTCATCCAGACTCATCATTCCAATCTCCTCTTAGAGATGGAATTCCATTCTAGAAAACAATAATGGCAAGACAAGGCAGAAAACAGTCGATCCTGACAGGAGGTCACTGCTATTGTATGCCAGGTGAGGAGAAAATGGTGCCTTGGTTTGAACAATCCTATTCCTGAAAGTTTCTAATTACTAAGTGAGTATAAGTAATCATCTGGCTGGGCGAATTCAACCATTTTTATCTCCAAAGTAGAGAACAATTCTATAGAAAGTGTTTGGGAGTGATGAAAATTCATACCCTCGTGTAACTTTGCAAAGGTAGGCAACTTCCGGGACTGAAAAACACCATCTAGCTGGTGCGCCAAATTATTTACACTTAAAAATAGTTTTTAAATGATTTCCTTAGTAAGTTAACTAAGGAAATCACTCTAGACAACCAGGAATCACTATAATATTCCAGAACAATGACACAGAAAAACAAAGGCTCGTGCCCCATTGTAGACCTGGAGCAGAGTATGTGATTCAGCGCTTCCAACTCCCAAGTCTTAGCAAAGTGCAAACCACAATGCCTCCTCACAGCATAATTCATAAGATAAAGTACATCCAGTGCTTCGAATGGTGAAAAATCACTTTACAAACACAGTATCCTGCTCTAAAGCAAAGCAATTCCTTGTTTTTTTCAATGAAACCATTATATGTGGTGTTGTGCATAAACCCAAGCCAATGTGAGGCTGCCTCCCCTCCTTACACACTGGATGGCATCTGTCCCTAAAAAAAAAATAAAGACAAGAAATGTCCTACATCCAGGGCTGAATCAACCTTGACCGAGACCATCACCATCAGGGACAGTCTCGGACCTACATATCCACTCATCCTCTTTGTTCTCACCGCCAATCTGCATGCAAAGACTCACCCTCCCTCTCAAAATCTAATGGCTTATTGAGGGAACCAAGATGAACCCAACTCCATCTACAGCTCTCTCTGTGACTCAAGGCGGGTTACTTGGCCTCTCTAGGACTTAGTTGTCTCCCTCATAAGAATGAGTAATGTAAGTGATGCCTACCTGATAGGGTACATAGGAGCGTAAATGTATGAAGTGCAATGCACTCGGATGGAATAGGGGCTTGCTGGCTAGGTTCTGTTATCAACTTGACACAACCTAGGCTTAGCTGAAAGGAGTCTTTTCTTATGATTTTACTGATTTATTGAGAGGTTCATGCAATGTATTTTAATCATATTCTTTTCTATCCCAAACTCCTCTCAGATCCCCTTACCCACCCAAATTTATGTTTCTTCATGCTCTCTCACTCTCTCTATCTCTCAAGAAAAAGTCACACTTGTGCGTGCATGTGCATACACACACACACACACACACACACACACACACACACACAAAACCCATGGAGTGTGAATTGTGATGGCCAAGAGACTTAATGGAGAATTATCTAGATCAGGTCATCCTGTGAGACTGTCTGTGGGTGACTGTCTTGATTTTTTTTTTATGACACAAGACATTTAGGTGACAAGAGCAAGAAGGTAAAGAAATAGTCCTTCCCACTTTTATGTCTCTCTGCTCTCCTCTGTGAATGAGATGTGACTAGCTGTTTGAGTTCCTGCCTTGACTTCCCCTCAGCAGTAGACTGTAACATAGAATTGCAAGCTGAACGAACCCATTCTCCCCCTAAACCGCTGATGGCTATGATATTTTGTCACAGCAACAGAAATGAAACTAGAACAGAGTCCTAATCTATAGTAACAACATATAATGTTCAGAAGTAGTCACGCTATTTTTTCCTCCATCTTTATTCAATTGGGTATTTCTTTTTACATTTCAAATGTTATTCCCTTTCCCAGTTTCCAGGCCAACATCCCCCTAACCCCTCCTCCTCCCCTTATATATGGGTGTTCCCCTCCCCATCCTTCCCCCATTACCTCCCTCCCCACAACAATCCTGTTCACTGGGTGTCCAGCCTTGCAGGACCAAGGGCTTCCCCTTCCACTGGTGCTCTTACTAGGATATTCATTGCTACCTATGCAGTTGGAGCCCAGGGTCAGTCCATGTATAGTCTTTGGGTAGTGGCTTAGTCCCTGGAAGCTCTGGTTGGTTGGCATTGTTGTTCATATGGGGTCTCGAACCCCTTCAAGCTCTTTCAGTCCTTTCTCTGATTCCTCCAACTGGAGTCCCGTTCTCAGTTCAGTGGTTTGTTGCTGGCATTCACCCATGTATTTGCCATATTCTGGCTGTGTCTCTCAGGAGAGATCTACATCCAGTTCCTGTCAGCCTGCACCTCTTTGCTTCATCCATCTTATCTAGTTTGGTGGCTGTATATATATGGGCCACATGTGGGGCAGGCTCTGAATGGGCGTTCCTTTAGTCTCTGTTCTAAACTTTGCCTCCCTATCCCCTCCTAAGGGTATTCTTGTTCCCCTTTTAAAGAAGGAGTGAAGCATCCACATTTTCATCATCCTTCTTGAGTTTCATGTGTTCTGTGCATCTTGGGTAATTAGAGCATTTGGGCTAATATCCACTTATCAATGAGTGCATACCATGTGTTTGTCTGTGATAGGGTTACCTCATTTGGGATGATATTTTCCAGTTCCAACCATTTGCCTACGAATTTCATAAAGTCATTGTTTTTGATAGCTGAGTAGTAGTCCATTGTGTAGATGTACCACATTTTCTGTATCCATTCCTCTGTTGAAGGGCATCTGGGTTCTTTCCAGCTTCTGGCTATTATAAATAAGGCTGCTATGAGCATAGTGGAGCATGTGTCTTTGTTGTATGTTTGAGCATCTTTTGGGTATATGCCCAAGAGTGGTATAGCTGGGTCCTCAGGTTGTGCAATGTCCAATTTTCTGAGGAACCTTCAGACTGATTTCCAGAATGGTTGTACCAGTCTGCAATCCCACCAACAATGGAGGAGTGTTCCTCTTTCTCCACATCCTTGCCAGCATTTGCTGTCACCTGAGTTTTTGACCTTCGCCATTCTCACTGGTGTGAGGTGAAATCTCAGGGTTGTTTTGATTTGCATTTCCCTTATGACTAAAGATGTTGAACATTTCTTTAAGTGCTTCTCAGCCATTCAGCATTCCCCAGCTGCGAATTCTTTGTTTAGCTATGAACCCCATTTTTAACAGGGTTATTTGTCTCCCTGCAGTCTAACTTCTTGAGTTCTTTGTATATTTTGGATATGAGCCCTCTATCAGTTGTAGGATTGGTAAAGATCTTTTCCCAATCTGTTGGTTGCCGTTTTGTCCTAAAGACAGTATTCTTTGGCTTACAGAAGCTTTGTAGCTTTATGAGATCCCATTTGTCGATTCTTTATCTTAGAGCATAAGCCATTGGTGTATTGTTCAGGAAATTTTCTCTAGTGCCCATGTGTTCGAGATGCTTCCCCACTTTTTCTTCTATTAGTTTGAGTGTACCTGGTTTGATGTGGAGGTCCTTAATCCCACTTGGACTTAAGCTTTGTACAGGGTGATAAGAATGGATCAATCTGCAATCTTCTACATACTGACCTCCAGTTGAACCAGCACCATTTGTTGAAAATGCTATCTTTTTTCCATTGGATGGTTTTGGCTCCTTTGTCAAAAATCAAGTGACCATAGGTGTGTGGGTTCATTTCTGGGTCTTCAATGCTATTCCACTGGTTTATGTACCAATACCATACAGTTTTTATGACTATTGCTCTGTAATACTGCTTGAGTTCAGAGATAGTGATTCCTCCGGAAGTCCTTTCATTGTTGAGGATAGTTTTAGCTATCCAGTCATGCTGTTTTTAATGCACAAGTTATTAACTGAGTGCTAACCATATTAGATTATTGAGAAACAGCAAAAACTAAAATTGACCAAGTGCCTACTCTTGTGAATCTGATATTCAACTGGGAAATGTGTCATTTTAAAGCACATCATGAAGCTAATACAAAATAATCCTAAGAATATCAGACAGTCTCAGAGCACACATACAAAACATAGGCAATTTTTTTTAAAATTGCCCTGTCACAGGGTCTAGGACAATTCAGCAGGAAAAGTAAAACAGACAGACAGACAGAGACAGACTGACAGCAGGCATTTCTCTTTTCTCTTGGGCATCACGTGTCCAAGTCTAAAAGTCTACGTTCGTGTGGCCACATGAGTTGATTTTCAGCAGTTCGCAGCTCTGCATGTCTTTCCCCGTTTGTAGGAAAAAAAAATGGCAATTTTTAGAAGCTATTCTGAGACTTTGTGTGAAAAGCAGTCATGTTTTACAAGGGCTTATGAAAAGATAATGCTTCAGTTTCCAGCAAGCATACTACTTTCTACGCAAGTGATTTATTTATTTATGTGAACTAAATTCATTATGTACGAGAGAGTCTTTACAAGGTAAGGCTTTATAACAAGTCATCTGTGAACCCCTGAGTATCAGTGGCTGGAATTTGCTTTCCTATTATAAAGGGAATAGTTAATAAACTTTGATTTAGAAAAGATTATAAAGAACTACGCACTAGAATAGAAATATTTGTAAATATTCATTTACTTAAATTGGATGTGCCATGTAATCTTAATTTCAGTTCAGTTACTCAAGCAAATGCCTAAGGAATTCTAAGAGATGGTGGTGTGTGTGATATACCAATTACAATGCAAAAAAAGGAAACTGATTCTGAAATAAGCTTCATTCAGCTTTTGCTGTTAGTAGAACGAATTATTTTTTAGCCATTATGAGAAATACTATTGGGAAAACATATACTTGTGAACAGACTTTTAAAAATCTTTATCTGATTTACCCAATCATATGGTAAAAATTCAAATAGAAAATAACTTAGGAATCAAAACTAATGTTCACAATTTCATTGTTCCCTTTCCACCCAATAGAAATTGTTTTATTAATCCTTTAAAATTTCTACATGCACAAAACGCGTTTTGATCATATTCATCCATAACTCCTTCCAGGTCTTACCCCACTTACAATTTCATCTCCATGTCTTTTCCACTAAGTTCAATATGTGCTACACGTGTATGCATGGGGGGGTAGTCAACCTATCTAGAGCTACACCCTCCCTCTCAGAAGTCATAAACTGTCAATAGCTCCTCAGGTGGAATGGAAACTCGTGAGCACCTCCCCTACTACATGCCAGAATGCTGTATGGCTTGATCTTGTGCAAGTCTTGTGCAAGACACCACAGTTACCATGCATTCACAGGTGCGGCAGCCCTGTTATATCCTAAGATCAAGACCAAATGGGTTCTACATTTCTATACCTACCATTCTAGATAACATCTATTAAACCATGCCATTGCAATCAATATTCATTCATGTGTAATTTTTGGAGTTATAATTTTATGACATTACTAAATGTGTGCTACTTTACTCAATTTGGATTGTACAGCTTCTTACTCTGGTAGTTCATCCTGGGAGCCACTCAGCCTTTTCCTTACTAGACGACTTCTCTGACTAGACAAATTCCTTCAATTATCATTTTTAATGATGAGATCATAACTGATTATGCTTATATTCTAACTAACTCTTCCACATTTTGAGTACCACTAAGTGTTGGAAAACAGTAACAACAATAATATATCTACATAAGCAGTTTTAAACAGAATCATCACAGAATCAGGCTGGGACCTTGAATTACATTTCATTCTCTACTGACACAGTTCTCCCAAGATTGAGCATCTATCTTGTCCAGGACCCATAGTCTCTCACTTCTGTCCCTAGATCAGACTCACATTACTTGTTTAAATCATGGACATGGCTATACCTTGTTATGCAGATTTTCAAGTTGTGTATCATTTAATGGTATCTCAATTTTCTTTCTTTTTTTAAAAATTTTTACTTAAAAAGGGAAGTGAAAAAAAATAAGCCTCTAACACATTTGCGAAGTCAGGAGGTCTGTAAGTCAGGATATCCATGGAACCAACACCCTGAATACACCCTTATAGCCCTGACCCCGAGGACGCTGGCGCGCGACTTCCAGTCTAAACCACTGTCTCCAGAACCAGTTTCACTCATCGATGCTGCTTTCCTTTGTGGCAGACCATCATCAAGAAAAGAAAGCCGGGGTTGGAAAGATGGCTCGGTGGTTCAGAGCACCCCTAATCCCAACTCCAGGGGATCTAACAACCTCTTCGAAATCCTCAAGCACAAAGTGCACACATAGTATTCACAGGCACATACATGCAGACAAAACATTTAAACACATAAAATAAATACATTTTCATTTTGTAAAGAAAAAGACATTATTTTAAAAAATATATATTATGGGAGAGCCAAGTGTGGTAATCCATGCCTGTAACCTCAGTACTTCGGAGGAGGCTGAGGCCAGAGCAGGTACTGTGAGTTTGAAGAAAGCCTGGGCCATATAGTAAGTTCTGCACCAGCCAGGGCTATGGGGAAAGATCTCTCTCAAGAGAAAAATGAGAATAGGAGAGCAAGGTGACTGAAATTAGGACTGCATCTGCCAGCCAAGGGTATGGCTTCATGAAGTAAGTCTAGTATTTCGATAATAAAGTTAAGTAAGTAAACAAAATAAAATGAAGTAAAATTAAATAGCTATTGGAGTGGCTATTGGAGGAGCTATCATTCATGTCCATTTTAAGTCTTTCCTAAAACCCAGCCAGACATGGTAAATATAAAGACACCAATTAATTAAGAGTGGAAGATGCCTGAGTTGTTTCAAGTTCTAAAATACAGAACACGTCTTGCCTGCGTGCACTTGAATAAGCACGTGAGACAGAGCACTCCCCTGCACCGTCCTAATGAGTGTGTAAGACAGAGCAATCCCCCTGCACCGCCCTCGGTAAACTTCCAGCTTCCAGAGAAACCACCCCGTGGTCTCCAGACAGATGAAGCTGATAGTTAAACACCGCTTTCCCACTTGTACTTGATAAATCATAACAGTTCAGACGCACCTGAAGCCTTTCCCATCACAGAGCGTGTGTGTACGCTCACCTGCCCAGGGACCTAGCAGAATCATGGTATAAGTCGTTTAGTCCCCAAGTATCTCAAAATCTTTTCCTTTCCATTTTCCCCCCGTGGATGACTAGAAATCACTTTGATCTTGAAGTTAAGCAGAGTCTTTTTTATTTACACCCAGTCAAGCATGAGGAAAATAAGCTGAAACAAAAAGACTGGACCCAAAGCAATCACACTAAGCAGACGCTTCATACCAGCATGGAAGATGGTAAATTACCATCTTGATTTCTAGAAATTGATCCTAACAACTACTAAACACATACAACATAACATGGCATTGATGCTAGACTTCGTGATCTGTCTGGGCACATTAAGATTCATAGATGCTGACATCCCAGAACAATAAGGACCACTGATGGGTAATTGATTTTAAATCTTTGGTTGAAACCGTTTAGACTACGAAATGCTGGATAGATTTTACTACCCCTGTGGCCGACCCGTGTGTAGCTTGAATGCCAACCCATCTCTTTAAAATAAAACCAGAGAAAAGCAGTCCTGGCTGGATAATTATCCCAGCCCAACCCTGCTCATGGCTCATTAGAGATAAATGATTTAATTTGAAATAATTCACAAGGTGCCAATGAAAACCCTCGAACCTAAAGGTGGTAGACATATACCTGTGAGATACACCCTATGAAATTTATTCCTTCTCAGTATGGAAGGGTTTAGGAGGAAAACATGTTTTCTGGAAAAAGGCAAAAGAGGTCTGGAGATATGGCTCGTGTGGTAAAGTGCTTGCCTTCCTGGTAATCATGGGGACTTAAGTTCAATGCACCACATGGGTGTGGTGGTGTATCTCTTATAATCCAGCACCAGGGAGGCAGAGACAGGAGACCCACCAGGGCTTGCTGGCCAGCCAGCTTAGTCTATTTGACGAGCTCCAGGCTAGTGAGAGACCTATCTCAAAACACAAGGTGGAGTGCACAACACCTAAGGAACAGCAGCCGAGGACGCCCTCTGGTCCGCACATGTGCACGTACCTGTGTGCACACAGAGCAGAAACACTGCTGCACTCTTGAAATCGGGTGCTTCCATCAAGGCTGTTCAAGTGCTTCTACATCTTTTCTGATCATCGAGTCGCGCCGAGCGTTCGATTTCAACTCTTCCTCAAATTGCCCAAAAGCTTTTCACTTAGTCAGAAAATCCAACGCGGCTGTAGCTCAAGGCAATAAAGCTAACATCTCCAAAACCCTGATCGTGGTTTTGAATGGAAACTTATCAAGGTTTGTCGGCGAAAGAAAAAGAGAAGACAAGACGCTAACATCTGTTGCCTAAGTGCCAGACAGCAATTTCAGGTGTTTAAAGTGCATTATCCTTAGCCAATTCTCTCTCTTTTCCCCTCTCTCCTCTCTCTCTCTCTCTCTCTCTCTCTCTCTCTCTCTCTCTCTCTCTCTCTCTGTAATAAACACATATGAAAGTAGGAAAAGCCACAGTCCTTTGAAACCCCTGTGGACTTTCAAATACATGCACTTGATGTCAAGGTTCAAACTCCTTTCTTACCCAGTCAGCCCTATATTTCAACTTGCAAGATTTTCCATCTATATTAAGTGACAATTTTAAAAGGGGGCCTGATGTCTTGCAAACATTGGAGAAGGAAGTGGTAACGTCCTAGACAGCTCTGTGCAGAGACAGAAGGGTATTCACACTACAATGGACCAAGCAGCTTCGCGTCACGGTGATAAGAACCCAAGATCACCAAATTACAAACAGAAAGGTTGCCTTGGGCTCACAGTGCTACGGGTTCTAGGCTAAAACTCCTTGATCCAGGAGCTTCGGTAACTGTGGCGCATTGGCCCATTAAAGCAACAGCACATGATAGAAAAAAAAGCCAGGGGCCAGAGGGAGAATGTGATCCCCAAATCCCCTTTATAGACACACCGTCAGTATCTAATCTTTCCCCTAGACCCCACTTCTAAGGATGTTTACCACCTCCCTATAGAGCCAAGGCATCAACACATGAGTCTAGGTATAATGTAGCACACAGTAGGACAACACCCTGCTGCGTTTAGCCCAGGGTCTTTACAATCAAGTCTACAACAATGACTTAGCTTTGAAGTTATCTCAGTCAGGGCCAGCTACTGGAGGGAAGCAAGAAGACAGGGTCAGTAGAAAAAGAGGAGAGGAGAAACTAGAGTCATGGTGGTGCGCTGCGGGAGAGCAAGACAGCCTCGGATCAGTGCACACCTATGCCTCGGCCAGTAATCGCTGCAAGGCATTTTAACTGACCAAGCAGATTTGAACCAAAGGCAAGTCACACAGCTCTGTCAAGAAATAATGGGTGGTATGAGGTTATTGAGGGAGGGAGCATAAGTCAGAAGAGGAACTGAGAGCCTGAACAAAATGTTTCCCTTTGAACTGTTTTGAATAGAATTCCATATTCATCTTCTGAAAAACAGAGACCAAGACTGGAGCGCCAAAAGAAAAAGAAAAAAAAGAAAAAAGGAAGACAAAGAATGGGAATATCAAGTGGTTGCTTATGGACACGGGAAGCACTGCCACTTAAAATGTTTCCTCCGTGAATTATGTATGAGCTGCGGCTTTGTGCTCTCATTATTTCTGGGTTTAGCACCAATGAGGAGACCTTGTCAGTTATCTCCGATGCGGGAAAGAAAAGACTTCTCATCGATCAGACCAGGTGTCCCAGAGCCGTTTCTTTGATACAAAAGAATGAGTTACTAATGGGCCGGAGAGCACGCTCAGCCCAATCCAAACAGGGAGATAAATAGATTCGTCAATCTATTAATTGCAAAGGGGTCGTTGGCATCCTACTTCCTTTTTAGAAGTAGGAGGAGGGCATGGAATACATTCACTGAATAAAAAAATTATCATATTTATAGCCAGTGAAACCCTTCATAATGTCGATGACTAGAGCCATAACGAATGACATTCCCATACGCTGCCCTCCCCCCACTCTCTCCACCTACGTATGTGTCTGTACATATTTACCCCGAGGCCATAGGCTTATGTCATGCATCTTTTTAAGTTGCTCTCCACCTTGTTTTGGGGTGTGTGTGTGTGTGTGTGTGTGTGTGTGTGTGTGTGTGTGTGTGTGTGTGTGTGTGTGTTTTAAAGACAAGACTGAACAAGACTAAATCTGAAGTTCACCAAATTGTCATGGTTGGCTCTCCAGTGGGCTCCAGGAATCCTCCTATGTCTGTCTTCTCAGTATTGGGATTAGAGATGCAAGTCATCCTGTTAGCTTTTTACATAGATTCTGGGGACTGAATTCTAGTCATCAGGCTTGTGGAGAAAGCGCTTTACTGACTGAGCCTCTCCCCAGTCCTCACTCCATTTTTGTTTTGTTGTCATCGTTGTTGTTGTTGTTGTTGTTGTTGTCGTCATCGTTGTCGTTGTTGTTGTTATTATTGTTGTTGTCGTCATCGTTGTCGTTGTTGTTATTGTTGTTGTTGTCATTGTTGTTGTTGTTGTCATTGTTGTCGTCGTTGTTGTTTTATGGCACTCATCTTTAATCCCAGCACTCAAGAGGCAGAGGCAGGGAGATCTCTGTGAGTTTGAGGCTAGCCTGGTCTACATAGTGAGATCCTGTCTCAAATAATAACATCAACAGCAAAAATGCAGACGAATTAAAAATTATTAAATTTTAAAGTAATTTTTTTTTTGGTTCTTTTTTTTGAGCTGGGGACCGAACCCAGGGCCTTGCGCTTCCTAGGTAAAGCGCTCTACCACTGAGCTAAATCCCAGCCCCTCTCCATAATTTTTTATTCACCTTACATCCTGATCCAGCCACCCCCCACTACTTTCCTCCCAGTCCCACCCTTACAAAGCCTTCCCATTGTTGTAAAAATATAAAAAATAATACAGTCTTTTATCCCCCAACTACATCCAGCACCGCAGTGCCCCAAGATGTCTGCTGGATATCTTAAGTCTCAGTCAGCAAAGCGTCTCACCCGCTCTGCTCCATCCCATATCACACTGCCGAAGGCCTCTCTCTGAGCCTGGCAGCGATCTCTCTACCTATCTAGTTCCCAAGGCAGGTTTCCATGCCAGAAACACACATCCCAAGTCCGTGGCAGCCCAGACCAGCCGCCCCACACTCCCTTACACTTAAATCTACACATGAAAGAACACACAACACCATAACCTCTGATCCAGTTGATAAGATGTAATTGCCCACCTAAACATACAAAGCCCTGTACACATCCATCCCTTAAGAACATTCATAACAACCTGTAAAGGTACAGCGTGGAATCTTAACGTCAGCTGCCATATTGTCCTCAGGTAATCTCCCCTCCTCCTTTCCGTTCCCATCCCCTTCTCTTCCTTCAAACTTTTCTCTCCCATCCTTCCTTCTCGTCCAATGACAGGCTTCATCTTATCTTGTACCTGCCTCACCTGTGACATCATCCCACATCACCCCATTACCTCCTCTCCCTCTCCTCAGAGAAGGGAAAGCCCCCCTCTAATACCCCATCCTGGGACATCAAGTCTCAGAAGAACTAAGTGCATCCTCTTTTCTGAGGCCCAACCAGGCAGTCCAGGTAGGGGAACGGGATCCAATGGCAGACAACAGAGTCAGAGACAGCCCTTGCTCCATTTGTTAGGGGATCCACATGAAACCCAAGCTGCACATCTGCTACAAATGTGTAGGGGGCCTAGGTCCAGCCCCTGAATGCTCTTTTGTTGGTGGTTCAGTCTCTGTGAACCCCTATGAGCCCAGGTTAGTTGACTCTGTAGGTCATCTTGTGGTGTCCTTGACCCCTCTAGCTCTCTCAATTCTATCATCTACTCTTCCACAAGACTCCAAGCTCCACCTGATGTTTGGCCCTGGGTCTCTGACTCTGTTTCCATCCACTGCTGGATGAAGCCTCTCAGGAGACAGTCATGCCAGGTTCCTGTCTGTCACCTCAAGTTACTGCAGAACTAGGCACATCCTCTACCACTGGGGCCAAGACAGCCCAGTTATGGGAGCAGGATACCCAGGCAGGCAAGAGTTAGGGCAAGCCTGTACTCCAATTTCTGAGGGACCTTCAGGAAGACCAAGCTGCACATCTGCTACATATATGCAGGAGGCCTAGGTCCAGCCTTTGTACACTCGTTGGCTGCTGGTTCAGTCTCTGGGAGCCCCTGAGGTTCCAGGTTAGTTGACTGTTGATCCACTTCTTGTGTCCCCCATCCCTCTGGGCTCCTCAATCCTTCCCCCAACTCTTCCACAAGACTTTCCAAGCTTTATCTAATGTTTGGCAGTGGGTGTCTGCATCTTTCTCAGTCAGCTGCTGCGTGGAACCTCTCAGAGGACAGTCATGTAAGGCTCCTGTCTACAAGCATAACAGACTATCATTAACAGTGTCAGAGATTGGTTCTTGTCCATGGGATTGATCTTAAGTTGGGTGGGTCAATGGTTGGCCATCCCCTCAGTCTCTGTTCTATCTTTGTCCCTGCACTTCTTGTAGGTAGGACAGATATTGGGTAGAAGCTTTTGTGGGTGGGTTAGTATCCTTATCTCTCCACCGGGAGTCCTTCCTAGCTACAGGAGGTGGCCACTTTGGCCTCCATATCCCCTCCTGCTAGAAGTCTCAGCTAGTCACCCTCATAGATGCCCTGGAGCTTCCTGCAACCCAGGTCTCTGACAGGTCCTAGAGATATTGCCCACACATCACCAAACCCCTGCTGACTTTTGTTCACTCTCCTGGACCTCTCTCCCCAGCTTTCCCTATATCTGATCCACCCCTTTTCTCCTCCATGTCTTTTCTTCTGCCCAGTTCCCTTCCTCCACCCACCTCAGATGACAATTTTATTTCCCCTTCTGAGTGAGAGTCAAGCATCATCCCTTGGACCCTCCTTGGTATTTAGCTTCTTTGATCTGTGGATAGTAGTGTGAGTATCCTGTACATTATGGCTAACATCCACTTGTCAGTGAGTATATACCATGCATGTCCTTTTGGGTCTGAGTTACCTTACTCAGGATATTTTCTAGTTCCATCCATTTGCCTGCAAATTTCATGATGTCTTTGTTTTTAAGAGCTGGGTAGTATTCCATTGTGTGAGTGTACCACATTTTCTTTATCCATTCTTCAGGTGAGGGATACCTGGGTTGTTTCTAGTTTCTGGCTATTATGAACAAAACTGCTATGAACATAGTTGACCAAGTGTCCTTGTGGGATAGTGGAGCATATTTTGGGTATGTGACCAGGATTGGTATAGCTGGGACTTGTTATAGAAGTATTCCCAACTTTCTGAAAAACTGACAAATTGATTTCCAGAGGGGTTGTACAAGTCTGCACTCCCACCAGCAATAGAGGAGTGTACTCCTTGTTCCACATCCTCAACAACATGGGCTGTCAGTTGAGTTTTTGATCTTAGCAATTCAGATGGGTTTAAGGTGGAATCCCAGATGACTAAAAACACTGAACATTTAAGTGCTTCTTAGCAATTTCAGATTCCTCTGTTGAGGCTTCTCTACTTAGCTCTATACCCCATTTTTAATTGCATTATTTAGTTTGTAGGTGTCTACTTCAAAGTTTTTTTTATATATTTTGTATATTAGCCCTCTGTCAAATGTAGGGTTGGTAAAGATCTTTTCCCAATCTGTAGGATGCCACTTTGTCCTATTAGCGGAGACCTTGCCTCACAGAAGCTTTTCAATTTCATGAGGTCCCATTTATCAGTTGTTGTTCTTAGTTCCTGAGCCATTGGTGTTCTGTAAAGGAAGTTGTCTCCTGTGCCAATGCACTCAAGGCTATTTCCTACTTTCTCTTTTATTAGATTTGGTGTATCTGGTTTTATGTTGAGGTCTTTGGTCCACTTGGACTTGAGTTTCGTGCAGGGTGATATGTATCTATTTGCATTCTTATAGAAGCAGACAACCAGTTAGACCAGCACCATTTGTTGAAAATGCTTTCTTGTCATTGTATAGTTTTGGCTTCTTTGTCAAAAATCAAGCATCTGTAGGCGTGTGAGTTTATTTCTGAGTCTTTGATTCAATTCCATTGATCAACCTGTCTGTTACTATTTGCATACCATGCAGTTTTTATTACTATTGCTCTGTAGTATAACTTGAATTCTTAATGAGACCTTGTACTGCTTTGAACACTAGGCTTCTTAAAGTTATGTCAGCATGTCTAACTGCAAGAACTGGGATAATTGGTCAGCAATGTCTTGAAAAAATCCTTTATTATTATCATATAACTGCCAAATTGAATAGGCTTGTTTCAAGCATGTGATAACTTCAGGGTCTGCCTAAAGTTCCCCTGGCCCATCCCAAGACTACTATAGATATCCCTGCCATTCTAAGACAAAAAAATAAAAAAAGAATGCTCCCTGAATAATCCTGCTGGCTACAAGTTTATCACTGGCTGACTTAGTCAAGACGAAAGACTTTTGCTTTTATTCTCTAGAGCAGAACATGTAGCTCTATGGCTATCCTCCATGCAGCAGAAAAAAATACCTCATAGCCTAATACCTGAGACCATCCTATTCCCTATTGGGATTATATGTGAACCCCAAACCCTGGTTATTTTAGAAGGAAAACGTAAGGGTGCTGTTAAAATAGAAGTAGCAACAGGGTGATGGTAGGGCACATCTCTAATCCCAGCACTGGGGAAGCAGAGGCGGACAAATCTCTAGAGTGTGAGGCCAGCCTGGTCTACAGAGCGAGTTCCAGGACAGCTGGGGCTACACAGAGAAGCCCTGTCATGAAAAAAAGAAAAAAAGACAGAAAAAGCATTCATTATTAGCATACTCAAATCCGGATTCAAATTTGGCTCCGTTAGGACCTAAGGGCGACAGTTTACCAGGATTCCTGCCAAACAAGCTAGCATTGTTACCAATGACAGTCACACCCGATCAGAAGAGAGAGACAAGCATATCTTCTGGGAGCATCTTCATTTTATTTCTGAGATAGGGTTTTATGCACCCATGCTAGCCTTATACTCACTAGATAGCCAAGGATGGCCTTAGGCTTCTGGTGTCCCTGCTTCTACTTCTTAAGAGCCTGGGCTCAGGTTTGAACCCAGGATTTCCCACCAGCACCCTACCAACTGAGTTTCATCTTCAACCCACGTTTTTCCCTCTTTAAAGAATGGTAATGAGTCTGTGATTATACAATTTTTCTAACAAGTGGCATGCTAAAGGATGTTGCCAGGTATGTAATTACCATAGTTACTCTAACAAGTGCTATGCTGACGTTTAGAAAGCTGGGCTCCTGTGACTTAGTCACAAAGTCAGCATCAGCGTTTAAGATTCACTGATGATGTGCTCATCAACCTCTGAACGAGCATTTAGTCACCATGGTGTCTGGAGTACGGGTACCGCCGAACCCTTTAGGGCTCCTTATGTGTGCAAATCTCAATGTGAGAAATCTGCCCCTCACGACTACTAATTTCTTTTCTCAAATTGATTAGCCAATCCAATGAAGAGAGCCCCTCTCTTTTCTTTCCTTTTCTTTTGTGTGTGTGTGTGTGTGTGTGTGTGTGTGTGTGTGTATCTGCATGTGGGGGGCATGTATGTATGTGTGTCTGCATGCGTGTGTGGTGTGTGTGTAATGCATGCTCATATACATGTGTGCATGCATGCATGCATGCATGTGTGTGTGCATGTATGTATCTGCATGTGTGTATAATGTATGTGTGTGGACACTTGTGTGCATGTGTGTGCGTGTGTTCGGGTTTTGCCTGTTTGGTTGATTGGGTTGGTTTGGGGACAAGACCTCTCTATTGTCTCTATCCCCACACTCTCAGGTGTCCACAGTCTGTTATGTCCTTCATCATAATTCCTTCTCTCCGACCATGCCAGCCTCCTTCCCTGACCTGAGAATGTATGCTGATAACACAGAGTGTAGGGCCTGAAAACATAGGCTAAGTCGTGTATCCTCTCTTTCTGGAGTAACTCAATACACACCATGTGACTATCCACAGGAATGAAAACAGATAAAAATGTGCCCTTTGTATTATCAATACTTTTCACTGAATTTTTACTTAACCCATTCCATAGTGGAAACTCATATTTAGTTTTAATATGCGTTGCTTGCCTTTCTGCTCCTCCAAACACTCTTGCTCCTCTATGAAAAGCACAGTTTGTTATGAGTAGAAGCAACAACAGAACACACTTTTAGTGTTGTTCTAACAATGGGAGTCAGAAAAAAAGGTCAGTAGATAAATATAATTATATCAAAATAGATAAATATACTTATGTGGAAATTAAACATATGGCACAGCAATAGCCAAAAATTACTTTTAAGTTTTGAAACTTTGCACAATTTTCTTTAAATTAATTTTTCCACACAAGGCAATGAAGTGAATTGATTTTAATATAGTTAAACTTACTGAAGCAGAGCCTCAGGTGAGTAAGAGACAAAGTTATCTATGCTCTGAAATCTCATGGATCCCTCCCACTCGCACTCTATTGTCTGGTGTCCATTTTAGGTATATCATCTAAAATTCACAAAACCCTGAGATGTAACTCACTGGATGCACTAGCAATATTTGGAGAATAAAATCACAGAGGACGCTGAAATCTCCCAGTTTCTAGAGATGACCATCAGTTACCATGCTGGTGAAAGAAAAATCTCCCCATCAGAGCAAAACTTCTTCCCAGTTCCAGCCCAGTTATGCCTCTTGATCATAAATGCCCAAGGCATGCATTTCTATATATACCTGATTTTAAACTAATTGGAGAGAAATTTAGACTGCGGAAACTGAAACTTTAGGAGAGAAAAGAATCTATGGCAGAAAAATAATGAAAATAAAATAGATGTTATTCAAATAATAACGGCTGGGAGTGAGGTTCCGGGCATGCCGACATTCTCTGCAAAATCTCAGAATACAAAGTGCAGAATCTGGGCGCTCCTACATGTGATCCCCCAGTAATAATATGGAGTTGTGTGCATGATCACTGGGGTCAATCATTAGTGAAGTTTTCCCACTGCCAACAGCCAATACACTGGGAAAGAGCTTTTCTTGGGGAACATGTGCAAACCTTATTACAGAGTCATTAAACTCCACAGACTGAAACTAGAAGATGAAACCGGAATGTATTATGTACCACAACCTTGGGCAGTCTTTGTATATGATGAAAATATTTTCTGTCTCCTTTAATTTCTATAATTTAGAGAGTCATTTCCTAGACACATGTTGCTATTATTCTACTCTACATTTTATCCTTTAGAATTTATCCCAGAGTCAGATAATTGTTATGAAACTTCTATTCAACAGCTTGAAATAATCATTTAGTTCAAGTTAAATGGATAAAGGTGCACTCCCAGAGACTGCTTAGAGCTGGGTAACACTATACCACAGGAATGTCCACTCAAGCTACTGTAACAAAATTCCTTCTTTCTGGGAAGTCTATAAACCACAGAATTTCATTTCTTGTGGTGCTAGGGGCTAGGAAGTTAAAAAGCAAGGATATCATGGTTGCTTGCAAGTTTCATGGATTATAAATAAAGCAACTGTAAAGATTCAGGTGCAGTTACTTGGTGTTTCACATCTAAATCTTAACCCTTTGGGCACCTGCCCTGGTGCATGATGGAAAATAAAGACACACAGCCTTAGTTTTCAGAAGATTCTTTGCTTAAGAGGTGCTGTTCACTAAGTACTCTTTACCCTCACGGTGCTGTTCACTAAGTACTCTTTACCCTCATGGTGCTGTTCACTAAGTACTCTTTACCCTCATGCCACTGTTCACTAAGTACCCTTTACCCTCATGGCTTGACCTTTTATCTTTATCCATACTCAACTCTTCCGTGTACCTCTGCACGTTCTCCTCTGCTCCCCTCCTCTCCCGTGCATCCAGCCCACTGTTACTTGTACGGAGCTCTCATCACCAGCAGGCTGCCTAGCCAGGTTTAGCTCTCAGCACCAGTCTTCTTCTGCTCCAGTGTTGTCTAGGTTTCTCTGTAGAATCTATTTTCTAGTTTAAATAAAAAATAATCAAACTACACTTTAAGTAGGTATCTCGGTCTAAAATAAAGCAGTCTTGCTGTTTCCGTTAGAATCACAACCGTATAATCAATGGAGAGGAAATTTATGGGGCTTAATCTTCCTTAATCTAAGAATATGGTATCTATCTATGAGTTCTACTATTGTCAGTGGCCTCAAGAAGAGGTTTTTCATTTTACATTTTTAGGGAGTGCCACAGCACACCGGAGATTTCAGAGAACAACTTGCAGGAGTCTGCTCTCCTTTTTCACCACATGGGTTCAGAGGACCAAACCCAGGTGGTCAAGCTTGGTGGTGAACATCCTTACCTGCTTGCTCTGTGTCTCTAGCCCCGTGACTGGGAGTTTAAAGCTTCTGTCTTCACAGTCTATTTCCCTTTTCCCTGTCACCTCCTTTGTGGCTATTTAAAAACAGAGTTGTTTCCACTGTATTGTTTCTAGAGGTTATGCGTATATATGAAAACTGTTGATTTGGGTATCTGAGCTTACTGAACTCTCCTTCTGCTTCTAGTAATGTTTCAACTGGACTCCCTTGAGAGCGCCACTTACGTGGTCATCGCATAATCAGAGGGCATTTGTATTACCTGTTCCCTTCAATCGCTGCATCGCTAATTTCTTTCTTTTGTGCTAAGTAGTAGCTTCAGCAGATACCAAATAATGGAATTACACTGGGCATTCTTCTGAAGGCAGCAGAAATGACACCAAGGTTTCCCCATAAAGCCATGTGTTTATCAGACACTGACTCTGCACCAGTGGTCATTATCATTGTTCTGTACTGTATTCTAAATACTATCTGTTTCCATATTTTATCTCAAATCATGGTTTTATCAGGTGCTGTATCTCTGATCGTGGTTATCCTTTTGTATTGTATTTTTAAACACAATCTCTTTTCATATTTCTGGGAAAAAGTGTACCTTGTAGTAATGAGCTATACTACATGTTTAGTAAGTAATAACTATTTTAAATTTTAAAAAATATCTCTAATTGTGGTTTTCTTTCAACTTTGACTTTATGGCTTCTGGTTCCAATGTGTAGGATCCACACTAGATCTTCCGAGCTTCTCAAAGGCTTGGGTCACTTCTCCAGCTCTGTCCTCTGTAGCACTTTAGACTCTGGTTGACTCCATTCCACTGCTGCTGCTGTTCTTTGCGATTACCCCATGATACTGTCACTTCCAATATGCTGGGGTCTTCCACTGCAGCTAGGCTTCATCAATAGCCTCTCGTAGGCTCTCTTCATTGTGCCAAATCTCAGATGGTCTTTGCATGACCCCTTCAGTTCTGGGCAGTCAACTGAGGCTGCACCTTCACCAATGGCCTTCCCTGGTCTCTCACAGTACCAAGCCTCAGCTGTTCTTCATGATC
Organism: Rattus rattus; assembly: GCF_011064425.1. Lineage (NCBI taxonomy): Eukaryota > Metazoa > Chordata > Mammalia > Rodentia > Muridae > Rattus > Rattus rattus. Next base: position 22,404,097 of record NC_046167.1, read on the forward strand.
CCTTCATGCCTTCAAAACCAGTACCACCTGGGTGATTCTTCCACATTACAAAGTCCAGCTTCAGCAAGGTACAACGTTGGCTATCTCTGGAGCACAGCTTCTTTGTGCTTTCAGAAAACACTTCCCAGAAGATTTCACCTCAGTGATGCTGGTCTCTCCTTAATCACCACTAATTTCTTAGCTCCAGCTAACTAGCATCAGTTGTCCCTATAATTCCTTCTATTCTGGACTCTAAAGCCAGAGCCACATGGCTGAAGCTGCTGAGTTCTGTTGTTTTCTGGGGCTAGAATATCCTTGTTCTATTACATTATCACCAGCTTTCTGTTTTTCAGCTCCTTCACTGCCTAAGCTTGGCTGTCCTGGAACTTGCTCTGTAGATTGACTTTGAACTCAGAGATCTGTATGGCTTTGTTTCCTGAATGCTGGGATTAAAGGTATCTACTACTATGACTGGACCTAAGCTTTTCTGTGCTTGGAATTTTCTCCATACCAGGCTGGACTTGAACTCGGAGATCTACTGTCTCTATCTTCTGGGATTAAAGGCTTATACTGCCCCACCTGAACCTAAGATTTTCATGGCCATTATTCCTCAAGATCCAGATCAAAAGGCTCTGTCTTCTACTTCTGGGTTCATTCTAGATTAAAAGTACAAATGAAAGCAATAAACAGATATAATACCTCCATATAACTACTCTCAACAGCAAATACAGAAACAATAAGCTTAGCTGGGTGGGATCTTGCCCCAAAATCTGAGAGTTCTACATCTTGTTCCAAAGACAAAGAGGAGAAGACTGCCTTCCAGGGAGTTAGAAGTGTCTCAAAGCCCTGCCCGAAGTAGGCCACACCTACTCCAGCAAGGCCACACCCACTTCGACAAGACACACCTACTCCAACAAAGCCACAGCTACTCCAACAAAGCCACGCCTCCTAATAGGGCCACCCCCTGGGCCAAGTATATTCAAACAATCCTTTAAATCATCTACCTGACATTTTAAAGGCCAGTGGATTCAACAAACCTTAGATAGGCCTTCGGGGGACGAGATCTTTGCTCATTTCTCTGTTCACTTTATAGACTTCAGCATCTCTCTCTTTTCTACACTTCTTCCTCACAATGTTCTGTATTTCTTTTACTAGAATTTAGTTTTGTGCCACTTTTTTGGATTTATTTATTTTTCATTTTATGTATATGTCTTTTGGTTGCCTGTATGTCTCTGTACCTCATGTGAGCCTGATGCCCTCAGATATCAAAAGAGAGTGTCAGATTCCCTGGAACTGGAGTTAGAGATGAGCTGCCATGTGGGGACTGGGGACTGAACCTGGGTCCTCTGGAAGAGTAATAAATGCTCTGAACAACTGAGCCATCTCTCTAGCCCCAGATTTTGGCCATTTAAAGAGAAAAATGGTTTGATCAAAAAACACGTGTCAAATGATGCTTCCACAATTGTTTGCATTTGATGATCTATCTCAGCACTGTCTGTGGAAGTAAATGCTGTTGTCACTGAAGCCAGGCTCTTCTGGGGTTCTTGCCCTGGCATTGCTGTTCCATGCACCATCTGGAGACAGCCCATAGCTCTGTGTTCTCCTAACAAATGCCTTGGCCAAAGGAAGCCTGCACTCTTAGAACACTTGTGTCTCTGACACAGAGTGCACAGCCTCACATCCTTGCCTCATGGTCAGACAACCACATTCTGTTCTTCATATTTCTGAGTTTTCTGTGAGGTCAGCCTGCGACTACAATGAAATCTCTTCCTTCCCCAACTTCTGCTCTGTCCTGATTTATTATAAATTATTTCCTTGAATCTCCATTAGCCTCTGCTTCCGGGTATACTGACCTGAGACACATGGCTTAAATGAATGTATAGAGATGATGGACACACTGGGGCACACTCAGCTTTCAGGCCCCTCTGCATTGGGCCATTCACTCTACACCCTAAGAATCAAGGATAAACTGGGAACCAAAATATCACAAAAAGAATGTGACTCATTCCCAGGCAACAATGGGCGGCTTCTGCCCACTTACGCCATACCATACTCATCCGTAGGAACCAAAATTCACAAGGCTGGAAAACTAGTTCTTGCTTTGACACAAGCAGGAACTTCCTCTGACAGTGAGTGGGAGTACTACAATCTACAGAACCAGAGAGTCCTCTGAGGGAATTCTGTATGGTTACAGAACTGAGGGTGAGAGACTTAAGAAAAACTTGTTTACTGAGAGGCCTCAATACAGCTGTGTCTCTAGTAATTTCTTGCTCGTATTTTTGATATCGAACTCTGTCTTCCAATCCATAGAGGAATAATGCCACTGAGTCGCTCCCTGTGGTATTTGAGGGGAGGAATCACAAAAATATCTTCTGTTCTCCCCAAACTGAAGTTGAACTTGGCTGCTCCTAATAAGACATTCTAGAGTTTTCATAATAATATCTAGTTCTCAACCATCTAACTTTCACTTCTTCCAGTTTTTGTTTTCTAATCCTTTTGTTTCACGCCTTGCCATCTTCTTTCTACCCATTTCTCTGGCATTTGCTCACCGATGCACAATGGCTACACTGACTGTCACCTCAGTCTCCTCTCTCTGCTCATCCTTGAAGCTGCACAGGACCGACCCAGGAACAGTGCTGTCACTATCCTGACCAAAAGATTCCTTAGAGGTCCTGTTGTCATCTAGAATGTAAAATCTAGCATCTGTCTTAAGGGTAGCATTCAATACCATCTGCCAAGAGGAAACTTGTCTAACACCTATCATTTTGTTTACATATCTCCCACTGGTACCAAAATAAACTTTTCACTGACACACACACACTCACACACACACACACACACACACACACAGAGACAGAGAGAGACAGAGAGAGACAGAGAGAGACAGAGACAGAGACAGAGACACAGAGAGACAGACAGAGACAGAGAGACAAAGACAGAGAGAAACAGTGACAGAGACACAAAGACAGAGTCAGAGAGACAGAGGGAAGAAGGAGGAAGAAAGAAACAGAGACAGAGAGAGATAGAGAGAGATTAGGCATGTTCTCTAATTCTACCTACGATATGCCATCTCTCAGGACCTGTTCAAACACTGAATAAAATGATGAAAATGTGATTCTGTGTGTGAGTGTCTCTCTCTCTCTCTCTCTCTCTCTCTCTCTCTCTCTCTCTCTCTCTCTCTCATATTTCACAGACCTCTCTCTCTCTCTCTCTCTCTCTCTCTCTCTCTCTCTCTCTCTCTTATTTCATAGACCCTCTTCTATACTGTCTCCCCAAATACATGCTAAAGAATAAGGCTGTGCCTTAAGTGTCCTATGTCTCCAGTGTTACTTAGCTTGGTGCTGGCACGTTGTGGGTGAGATTAATGAAGAGTGAATCAGCAAATAATGCATTTCTTGAGCCGCATAATTGTACTAAGTATGGCAGAGCCTGGAGTCAAGCAGCGTTAAGAATTAATGAGAGGCAAAGGGAAAGCACACTCTTTTCTTCCTGCAGCTCTAATTTCCACAGAATCAGAAGAAGCCAGGGCCTCAGGAGCCGCAGTGGCTGCTCCCAGACAGTAGTCTGAGCTGGGGTACGCGTGTGCCAGCCATCTCAACGCTGAGTGCTTTAAGGGAAGGTTAAAAACACGTTAGTTTGCATCACTCAAAATACCTGCTTTAATGAAGCTAGATTCTGGGGAAAAAATGCTTTCTCCATCAAGAGAGTATCCTCATTAACTGTACCCCAACAGCCTATGGATCTTATTAACTCTTTCAATTAGAAAATGGCTCCCAGGCACCCTGGGAGAGGTGGCTGGCTGGCTTGCTCCCTGCTGACAAATGGCTGTCAACTCTGCCTCCAGGACACCCAACCAGAAGGCAGCTCACCTAGGGGGCAACTGAGGCAGGAGGATCCCTGGACCCAAGCAAAGGCACTTATGGTGCGTGTCTGTTTTCAGCTGTCCCTGCAGGCAGAAAGTGTAAGGGGTTTTGCTTGTATTCTATATTTTACTTTCGCTTTTAGCTGCTGGCTTGAGAACTAATCATGTCTTCAAAAGATCACTGGGGAAAAACTAAATCCCACCACAGAGGACGAGGACAATAGTAGAAAGATGATATGTCCTGAACACCGGATGCCTCATAAGAAACGGAAGTTGAGAAGCCAGGCAAGCAATGAGTAGGTAGGAAGCAGAGAGCCTCCCCTCAGCTTCTCTAAGGAGGAAAGGGGCAGACTCTGCTGAGGAGCTGTCCAGGAGAGAAAGCAACCCAGTCAGCTGCTTTAGCGTCAGAGCAGGGGACAGTGGACTGACCTCTACTAACTGCAGCCAGTGCATACATGCTTTTCCATTGCCTCCTTTCCCCTTCCCCACTCCTCAGTTTCTCTCTGATCTCTCACAGCTACACAATCTTCCCTTTGCTCCCTATCTGGTCCCTGTTCTGTACCACGATAGAAGATGCAAGCTGGAGGGGCGGGGAGGAAGTAGAGACAGAGGTTACTCAGGCCTCAGGATCTAGTCCTCACAGAACAACTCTCAACTTAGAGCAAGTCTACATGAGTACTTTACAAGTCTCTCTTCACTGTTTGCACTTGGAGAAGTAAATCTTATTAAAAATGGAAGCTCTGCTCCACTAGGGGGGCCAATTTACATATCGTTCTCTTTAAAGAAATGGTTCATACATAAATTTATCAAAGAATTTAACAGAGTCCAGTAAAAAAAAAAAATCTGAGGCTAAGCCAGCACTCTGCACAGACCACACACCACACACTACACAGAATTCAAAACTCAGCGAACAGCAGTGTGCACACTTACATAGCAGGGCTGGTAGCATCCTGACCCCATCCCTTTGACTTTAGTTGCAGGACCTTGGAAATTTAATTTGTATTGGACTCTCCAACAGGGGCTGAAGCAATCTCTCTAATTACACAGACTCCTGGGGAGCCCCTTCTCAGAGGAGCTCATGGAAATTCAGGTTTCTATTCTCAAGGCATTCACCAGCGAGTAGAGGAGAATCTGTGTATTTACAGTTTTACCCAGGAGGGCAGAGGAATAATCTTTGATTCCTAGTCTTCTGGAGTCTCCCCAAACGGCGGTCACCCTTATACTATTTTAAAGACCTTAAATTTAGGGTTTGTCTTCAAGGTTTCCAGCAAGCCATTTTTGTTAACAACGTTCCCTTGGCTATGAGCAAATGGGCATTGCCTTGTGGAAAGTGCATTTGAAATATCCAGGACGTCTTTTCATGTTAGCAAGGCCATCTGTCAACGTCTAATGGTTGATCTAATTTGGGAGGTGGGGGTAAAAATTTTGAGATAGCCAAGGAAGAGAGTAGCCCCCCTTTTATTGGTCAGAGACTGGTTATTTAGGGAGCTTTACATGCACCAGTATGCATCATGCCTGAGTGCAAGGTGCTCTCTGCTCTCTCTCTCTCTCTCTCTCTCTCTCTCTCTCTCTCTCTCTCTCTCTCTCTCTCTCTCTCTCTCTCTCTCCCTCTCTCTCTCTCTCTCTCCCCCTCTCTGAGTATGTATGTATCAGAGAATATCCTCCAGTGTGAGTCCTAACTTTCCACCTTGTTGAAACGGGGTCTCTTATTTGCCCCTGCAGGCTAGCTGCCCTACGTATAAGCTCCCAGGACTTCTCCAGTCCTCACTTCTCAGTTCACCCACTGCAGGAGCGCTGGGGTTACTTTTGAGGATGCAAACTCAGATCTGATCCTCATATCTGCACAAGCAGTGTACTCACTGAACCATATCTCTGACACCTCAAAGAGACTTTTTTTTAAGTAGCCGTTCAGTAAATGTAGCCTCTGAATGCTCTGTTTTCACCAAGTATTGAGAGGTTCTAAACAACGGTGATGATAACTGGAGGTATTTTACAAACTGCCTCTGGCAATGCTGACAGATATGTTATAATTCTTTCCATTGGTCACAGGCAGAAGCTCACTTTCATCCTTCTATAAATCATTCCACAAAAAAAAAATGTTTCTTGGGTTTTATAAGTTCCAAAGATCAGCAGTTCTGTGACCCCTAAATAGACCAGCGAGGAGAGAAAAAAATTCGGATGCTCCCTTGGTGGCTCTGTGCAACCTCACAGAGCTGGGAGATTCAACTCTCAGACAGAGAAAGGTCTGGGTATGAGCAGAAGGAAGTTCTGCTTCCTGCTTCCTCTCATCTATCCCCACAGCTCCTGGAAGAGGATAAGACTTCCAGTGTGAATCTCCCCTCATTTCCATTGATATTATAAATTTGGGACATTATTTTTAGGTGTAAGATTGGAAAATAAAGATTTTTATAGAGACACCTAAAATCATATATATGTATATACATATATCATGTATGCTATGAAATATATGTGATATATGTATGTATATATATGTATATGCATATGTGTACTCATATATATGATACATGTATGATATGTGTATATTATATATACATGTATGTATATATATGATTTTAGTTATCTATATAAACATAATAGGTATCTATAATAATAGGCATTGATAAATATATCATACATATATATGTGACATAAAAAAAATAGATTCAGAAGTGTCTAGGGAGAAAGGGGACAGTAATAAGATCGAATGAGAACAGTGAGTGTAGAGCTTATAGAGGAAATGTATCCAATGTGTAGTATATGCTTGTATTAAAGTGCCCTTAGCATGAGCCCGACAATAGAGAGCAGAGACATGAAATGCTGACATGGCCACCGCACTCATGAGCTCACAGCAGCTGCAGCCGCCTGCACGAGAGTGGGCCCATCAGTATTCCATCATACATGGGGGAGGGACTCAAGTGGGCTGGCCCCTCCCTGAGAAGCCATTGTCTTCAGCGGTGTGACCATGCTAGTGAGTGCCCTGGCTCCAGTAGATACCCATCTACCCATGATCAAATGAGTCTCAAGTAAACCAAAAACAAAACAGAAAGACGTGAAAGTGAGACATTGGATACTTATTTGAAAAGGGGAAGCTGGTGAGGGTTAGATGAGGATAAGAAAGGCTGAAGAGATTAATGTAATTGGGATGTATTATAATACATGTGTGAAACTGTAGAACATTTTAAATGCTCTTCTGTATTTACAGTGGTATGTGCACTGAACAAGTACAAAGGAAAAAGACATTTGAAGAGTCAGGATATACACATAGACATGTGCCCCTAAATCACAGCAAACCCGCCCCCCCCCACCTCTGGAATGAGATCAGAGCCAAGTCCAGATCCCAGGCAGCTTCCATGAGCACAGCTCAAAGCTCCTTCTCAAGGCTGCTGTCAGTTGTGGTAGTCTCAGGGTAGGACCGGTCGGTCATTCTGTCTGCACTGACCCTTCCCTGTTGTTGTGGTCTCCAACCGTAAACAGGACAACCAACAGGAGGAGTGCTCCCCTTAGACATTGCTTCCTCAGCCTCAGCCTCAGCCGCAGCCACAGCCTATGAAATGTAACTATAGAGTGGGCATGATCTGAACTTGACCCTGTGCCATCTCACATACCTTCACACTTCCGTGCCCCCAAGCAACCTAAACATTGACCCCATAGCCATGTTCCACTTTCACCTTGCCCCCGAGGCACAAAATGTACATAAAACACACACTCTTGAGTGTTCCAAACTACTGAGCCTTGTTCCAGCTTCAGGGTAGACCTCTAAGGACATTTAAAAACCTCAGCACTCTACTGAGTCACTAGACTTCGAAGGGCGGATATCCTCACAGTGCTCAAGTGTGCTGAGTAAGACAAAGGGCAGAGGTCAGGAGGACTTAGACAGGGAAACACATTCTGGATAGAAGGTGAAGAAATGATGTCATCTGAATTCTACTATTCACATGGTTCCTGAAAGCTGAAGGAAATAAAAGCCAACGTTCATAGACAACAAGTAGGCACAGGTGTCTCCCCAACATCTTGTATCCTAGTAATTCTTCCCATTGTTGGTGCAAAATACCTGACAAGAAACGACATAAGGAAGGAAAAGTTTATTGTGGCTTACAGTTCTAAAGGCAAGAAGATATGACAGCAAGAGATGACTGGCTATGTTGCACCCATGGTCAGAAAGCAGACAGAAACTAGAAAATGTGGCCAGCTATAAAATGACGATCTGTCCCTGGTGAACCAATGAGGTTCCACCTTCTAAATGTTCCACAGTTCTACAGCACTGCTACTGAGCGAGTAGGCTTTCAAATGCATGAGCCTCTGACAGACATATATTCAAATCATGCTTTGGGCCACCTCTCCACAGAAAATGTAAATGTTCCTGCAGGGCAGAGATCAGGCTAGGAGTCCTTCATGTGGCCTCACCACACCACATTCTGTGTCAAACACTTCCCCATCAGGGACTCTCACAGAGAGGATAGAGCTGTCATTCTGGAGGGCAGGGACCTGTGGCAAAACTTCTGAAGGTTGGATTCGTGCTGTTATAGCACACATGATTGAGAGCCCAACCTTTTCAAGTATCAGCAGGAACCCCTGCAGTGGCCCCTTTTTCTCCCCCAAGAGATAGGTTTGGCTATGACTGTCTCTTCTTTCTCTCAAATATCAATATTTCCACAGGCTTCTACTACAACAAAAATAAAATCCTTACTTCCTACCAGATCATCAGCCACTGGGGCAAAAATCAAGGATGACCAGGCTGCTCTTAGTCCCAGCTCTCAGAATGATGTATATCAACCCAGCACTTGACTTTTGCATGGCTGTACAACATAGCTGAGAACAATTTAAAGGGAGGAATTAGTTACTTTTGTGGTTTCAGAGACATCAGCCCATTGTTTCTGGGGATGGCATAATAGGATAGAGAATCTTGCTTCTTAGTGGGCTGGGAAGCAAGAAAAGAGGATTATCCATACTTGGCTTAGGTAGGGTTTTACTGCTGTAAACAGACACCATGACCGAAGCAACTCTTGGGCAACATTAATTGTGGCTGGCTTACAGGTTCAGAGGTTCAGGCCGTTATTATCAAGGAGGGAGTATGACAGCACCCAGGCATGCATGGTGCTGGAGGAATTGAGAATTTAACATCTTGTTCCAAAGGCAAATAGGAAAAGATTGGCTTCCAAGCAGCTAGAATGAGGACCTAAAAGCCCACACCCACAGTGGCACACTTCCTCCAACAAGGTCACACTTACTCCAAGAAGCCCACACCTCCAAATAGTGCCACTCCTTGAGCCAAGCATAATGAAACCACCACAATACTCCACTTGCTTTTTCTTTACCCTCTTTTGTTCCATGAAGGTTCCCAGCACAAAGAATGGTGCCCTCACATTCGGAATGAAACTTCTTCATCAGTTGGTCATTGTTGGAAACATAAATACAACCTGAGGCATGTCTAACAATCTCCTATATGATTTTAAATATAGTCAACAATGAAGATTAATCACTATATTATATAGATGTCAGCCATTTAAGTGCTGGTGTCTACAGCCCCTACAGTGGGGTCCTTGAAGCCTAAGCTATTCTGAGCACCCTCTGTGTCCCCTAGGCTTGGACACCAAACAAGCACAGGTCATCGTTCTGTCCTCTGGGACCAAGTGTATCAGCGGTGAGCACATCAGTGACCAGGGGCTGGTTGTCAACGACTGTCACGCTGAGATTGTGGCAAGGCGAGCATTTCTTCACTTCCTCTACACTCAGCTGGAGCTGCACTTGAGGTAAAGGGGCCCCTGGCATGGGCTGGACTGACGCACCTCACTTAGCTAGCGAGAAGCCAGACAACCAGGTAGTGGAAAGGAGACCTACAGCCAGCTCAGAATGTGTCATTCACTTATCTTGTCAGTTTCCATACACAGTAAGTGACTGTGGACCACATAGTATCTATTTTTATTCAGACTTTGAACACCCTTTGAGTACCACACAGACATTGACGTGTTAAATTTCCAGATGTCTGCATTATACGCAACATCTTATTCCAAGAAGTATCCTGTTCGCCTTCAGGTTACACACATCACCACCACTATGAAGTTCGCAGGCATAGATATACAGGAATACACCTTGCCACGACTCATTCAATTTTGGTTATTTTTCAATTAAAACATTTGGACAGCTACTACAACATCCCTCAAACAACAACTACCTTTATGAAACTCAAATGTCAAACAGCCATTCCTGGGTCTTCCGTACCTTCGATAAGTTGTTTATATAGCCAGCTACTCAAATTATAAACTGTAATGGGAAAAGACAACAGTTCACAATTCAGATCACAGAGGTTTTCGTGCAAAAAGAGCAACCACTCAAGAAGGGAGAGGTCAGGTCAGAGAAAGACAGTGGGGAAAAAAGAAGGAAAAAGAAAGAGGGGGGAGAAGCGGGGAGGGAGCAAAGAAACAGTGATTTCACTATCTCTTGGGAAACAGGAGTCATTGCCCTCTGGAACTGTAATTCCATCGATTGAATTGAACGAGTGTTTGGTGCAATGTGAGATGATTTGGATCGATGTGCTTGCTCTCTGGTAAAAGTTTCATTTCAGCCATGAGAAGGTACCCAGTTGACACTGACACCTCTACTCAATTCTGACAAAATCGTGTCCACTTCAAGCAGGGCTCACAGTTCAGTTGTTTTTGCAAAGGGAAAAGGGTCTCCCTCTGCTCCCTGGTCAGTGTTGTTTTGAGAATCTCTCCCCCAGCAGAGTTTCTTAGACAGTGTAGGGTTCTTGGTGATGAGTTAGGGCCATCTCTCAGGTGCCAGGCTCATAACTCATTTTATTTCTTGTCCCTAGTCCTCATTTCCAGACCATGCTTATTTGCATTGTGCAAACCAAAGGCAAACTACTCTTACAAAATACACAGTGGCCATCTTGATATAGATGGTCAATACTTTGTAGGACTTGCCCTACAAGGCCAAATTACTCTGTCCTGATGGCCTAGGTTCTTCTCACATACCCACACTACCAAATACGTTCCATTCTCTAGACTTCTAGATGTCAATGTGACTAAAATCAATGTTGACAGGCTTCAAGATCTCACCTCTTTCCTGGTTAAACACACACACACACACACACATACACACACACACACACACACACATATTTTATGTGCGCATATACATGTGTGTGCATGTATGTGCTTGTGTGTATGTGTGTATGTGTGCATGTGGAGGTCAAAGAACAACCTCAGATGTCATTCCTTAGAAGCCATCTATCTTGTTTGTTTTGAGACAGGACATCTCAGTGACCTGAAACTCCCCAAATAAAGTAGGCTGATTGAGGGGCTGGGGATTTAGCTCAGTGGTAGAGCGCTTACCTAGGAAGCTGGGTTCGGTCCCCAGCTCCGAAAAAAAGAACCAAAAAAAAAAAAAGTAGGCTGATTGGCTGTTGAGGCGTGGGGATCGGCCCTGTCTCTCTGCCTTTCTGGATGTGGGATCTCGTTCCCACTTTCAACACATTCCAACAGAGCTAGATTGTATTTTTCATAGGTTCTGGAGAACAAACTTGGATCCTTATGCTTTCTAAGCTATCTCTTAAGCCTCCCATATACATTTTAGTAAGGATTTCTGGAGTGAAGAGATACTAAGAAACGTGCTCCAATACTAGAGTTTCTGATGTCATCATGGCAGCCATTAAGGAGAAGCAGGCTGCCACATGAAGTCTGTCTGGAAGACACATCAAAGCCCTATAGAAACACAGGTAGATTCGATCATGTGACATTTCATACACATTCCTGAACCAAGCTAGTCACAGTAGTTTAATTGCTATGAGTCTCTTTGACAGAATGTTCTTCCCCTGCATCTACCAGCCTCCCTTTCTTATCCTTTGAAACTGGGTTCCTCAATTCCACTAACAATGGCATCTCAGAAGGGCCACTCATGTGAACCCGTTTGCATGTGCAAAAGTCATACAAATGGAAGAAAGGCCTAAACATATACCAAAACAGACTCGAATAGAGGCAATACCTTAATACCTTAATACAGCCAACTAGTTTTTATCTGAGCCTCTGGGCCATGCACAGCAGCATGACCTATTGCCACACCCATTCCACTGGTGAGGGGTCAAACGGAAGAGATGAAAGCTAGAATTCCTGAAGCATGGGAAAGGATTTCCACTGACTACCCAGTTGCTCAAGTTGGGATGTGTCTCCATCACAGAAGACAATTCGGCCAACTTTGCCAAGATTTGGATGCATTGGGGACCAAGACTGGGTGCCGTCATTCCTAGGCCTGTGGAAGAAGATCCACACATGATGAAGAGTCCACTTGGGCAGAAGGAAAGAGGTGGTAACACATGAACTTGTCACAGCCTCAAGGTTTCCCGAGGAGAGCATGTTCAATCATCTGCATGTGAAATCTCAAGGCCCTGCAAGACAGAATCCATCACCAATGGGGTAGAACATGTATAAACAGCAAAAATGGCAAAGAATGTACCTCCAGAGACTTGCAAGGAGTCCAGGAGAGAAAGTACAGCTCAGTTGTTCAATACCCATTGTGTATCACCACTCCCCTTGGAGGCCTGGGTGCTCAGATGTGCGCTTAAGGACAATGAAGAAGGTTTTCCTGGAGCGAGAGGAATACAAAGCTCCAAGATTAGAAGGCATAGGTTTATTCAAGATCTACCCTGGATGAAAAGAAAAGCCAGTTCTGCATTGTTTGCTGTTTCCACCTACTCCTATGGTGCCCAAGCTCAGACACTGCTTAAAAATCCCTCTTCCCTCAACTATACACATTGGTACCCACTAAGACTACTTTAGTCAGTAGTGCCCCAGGACACTGCATGAATGGAGCCTTGCAAGCATGGAGGATTATGGTTTTGTGGTAGATAACTGGCTTATAAAAGATAAACTTTTTTTACAGCGTAGTAGCTGAAGAGACAGTTCAGTTTGTAGAGTAACGGTCACACAGAATGAGGACCAGAGGATGACACTCAGAATCCATGCTTTAAACAAACAAACAAACAAACACAGCCAGGCATAGTGGCACATGCTTGTAATTCCAGAGCTGAGGAGGGAGAGGCAAACCTCTCATTAGCCACCCTAGCCTACTAAGTGAGTTCCAGACTGAGAGAACCTGTGTCCAAAAAAAAAAAAAAAAGTGGGTGTGTCATCTGAAATCTGAGGAATAACAACTGAGGTTTTCCTCTGACCTACACACACAAACACACACACACACACACACACACACACACACACACACACACACGAGAGAGAGAGAGAGAGAGCCAGAGAGAGAGAGAGAGAGAGAGAGAGAGAGAGAGAGAGAGCGAGAGAGAGAGAGAGAGAGCGAGAGAGAGAGAGAGAGAGAGAGAGAGAGAGAGAGAGAGCTAAAGTGTGAATGGTCAGGGAGGGTGGAGATGGAAACCGGAAACAGTTCCGCTGCTTGGGGTTGTGGTCTGTTTCCAAAGTGTTCATGCAAGGGCCAAACAGCATGTGAGCGTTCAAGAAGTAAAACTAGGGAACTGGTAACTCCACAAAACAAGACAAAAGCAAGCTCCTGTTGGGACGTCTCCATTTGTTTTCTTGTAAGTGACCTACATCCTCTTTGTGTCCATAGCAAGCATCAAGAGGACCCCGAGAGATCAATATTCATCCGTGTAAAGGAAGGAGGCTACAGGCTGCGAGAAAACATCCTCTTCCACCTCTACGTGAGCACATCCCCTTGTGGAGACGCCAGACTCAACTCTCCCTATGAAATCACCACAGACTGTAAGAAAATACGTATTTCCCTTTTGTCAGTAAATAATGCCAGCCCAGGTTCCTTCTGGCTAAGCTCTGGCCCAGGCCATCTTGGTCTAGGCATCGTATGTGTAGTGGGGATGGATAGAAGTGAATCATAGCTACAATTAGCTAGATAACTCCAAAACCCCGGTCTGAAATGCTCAAGTCATTGGCAGAAAAGTAGTCCGGGGTCTAAAATTAGCAATTTAATTGCGGTAGCACTCTGCTCTGTTTTAATAGGTCAGACATTCCCTATATCCCAGGCTGGAAAATGGAACCAAAGAGAAAGCAAATGAGAATTCTATGGGGGGGGAGGCAAGCTCAAGCTAGCTCTCTTTTTTTTTTTTTGGCTTCGTCTGCAACTTGGGTGAGAAAGAAACTCAACTTTTGCAACATAGCCAGGGGCCAGTGTAGTGTCAATTAACTTAAAAATTCCATTGCTAAACACTTCAGTAGGACCTACAGCTCCAGTCACCTTCAGCACCACTGTGCAGTCCCAGGATGGAGGACAAGGCGGACGTCCACACCTCTTCAGTATCGTTGATGCCACTGCATCTTGAGGCTCCGAGAGAAAAATCAAGGACTCTCACCTTCTCACTTAAATGATGCTAGTTCTATTTTTGCATCACTGTGTGATCATGTATTAAATGATTCTACTATTGTAACATGCACACATCTCGCATACATTTGTGTGCATACCACACATATACGCTTCCAAACTTTTTCTATTTTAGATCTTCCCTTATTTATTATTTATTTATGTGTAAGTATGATGTGTGTGCATGTATGTGTGTGCACGTATGTGTATGCATAGGCACACACACAGGTGCACAGTATACCTGTAGAGATCTGAAGACCACTTGTTTGTTCGTTTGTTCGTTCGTTTGTTTGTTTGTTTGTAAGTATGATGTGTGTGCATGTATATGCATCCATGTGCACAGGCACACAGGATACCTGCAGGGATCAGAAGACAATCTCAGCATTATCCTCACCCTCAACTTTGTTTGAGACAGATTCACGTTCTCTGTTCATGGCTCTGTGTGCTAGACTCACTGGTCCATGAGCTTGGGAGATTCTCTTCTCTCAGCCTTCAATCTCATTCTAGAAATACTGAGATTATAGATGTGCAATACTGCACCCAGCTCTGCATGGTCTTCAAGCTTGCAAAGAAAGTTCCCATCACACACCACACACACACACACACACACACACACACACACACACACACACACACTTTTTTTTTTGAAGCTTTAGGGTAGGAAAGGATTGTCTGTGTGATCTCACATCACTTAAACCTTTCCCATTTCCCTTGACCCAAGGCCTCTGTCTACTATCATGTTGGTCAGGACATCACCATTCCCTCACCCTCTGTGGGCTGTTCCTGTAGTTTCTCTGATACTGTGCTTCCTTTTCTCATTCTTGCTTCAGCTTGGTTCTGCCATTCACTTTCTAAATAGACAATTTAAAGCGAAAGAATTTTTTTGAACGAGTGTTCAGACAAATAGACTAAACACTCATAAGGTTAAAGACTCACTACTTCCTCCCAGTGACTTCATTGTCTTGGTGAACATCCTCTACACGAGCCTGGAATACAGCAGGCACTTGATAAATGTTTGGGTTTTTTTTCTAACTTTAATGATTAGATCACAAATGTAGCCTCACCCACAAGAAACAGAAGAGGGTTGGAACCAGCCTTGATAAGCACAGTGTGTGTTTATGTTTCCACTGGAGACTTCCTCTGAGCACAGGAAATATTTGATGCTTTGATAACTCTATTAGGACCAGATCCCTTTAATATACATATGTTGCTTTTTTGTATGAAGTACTGCATGTTTTATTTAGCTCGAATGAACCCCCAAATACTGTCAACTGTGGTTATATAGAAACACATATGCACGTGTTTAGTTTCAGTATCTGCATTGGAAGAGTTTTCTAGACCTAGCATTAGTTGTTTGCATGTCGCTGTGATAAACACCTGACAAAGGCAGCTTAAATGAGACAAGGGGTCATGTTTTCAGAAGTGTCAGACCCACACGACAGGAAGGCAAGGTTCGTATCATGATTATCAGGAAGCACAAGGCAGAGATAAAATAAGAAGGCATTGTAACCCCAAGGACACACCTCCAGTGACATTCTTCTTCCAAAGGCTCCACCTCCTGTTTCCCACCACTCCCAATGATACCATGGTGTTTCAGATCCATTAAGAATTATTCCAGGAGGACCTGAGAACAGGGTCCCCAACAGAGGAGTTAGAGAAAGAACTGAAGGAGCCGAAGAGGTTTGCAACCCCATAAGAACAACAACAATATCAACCAAATAAATCCCCCAGAGCTCCCAGGGACTGAACCACCAGCCCAAGAGTACACAGGGATGGACCCATGGCTCCAGCCACATATGTAGCAGAAGGTGGCCTTGTCAGGCATCAATGGGAGGAGAGGCCCTTGGTCCTGTCAAGGCTTGATACCCCAGTATAGGAAAATGTCAGGGTGAGGAGGTGGGAGGGAGTGGGTGAGTAAGTGGGGGAGCACCCTCATAGAAGCAGGGGGAGATAGCGGGTTTCTGGAGGGGAAACCGGGAAAAGGGATAACATTAGGATTATAAATTAAAAAAAAATCCCATAAAAGAAAAAAATGTCAAAAAATAATTATTTCAGGGCTCGAGAGATGCTCAGGGGACCCAGGTGCCCTGCACCTACATGACAGCTCACAACTCCGGTTCCAGGGGATCCGATGCCTTCACACAGACATACATGTAGGCCATACACCAATGAACATGAAATAAAAAATAAAATTTAAAGGAGACAAAAAGAATCACTCCAATAGGTTGGACCCCTAGTGAACTCATCATCTCTGGAGATGTTCTCAAAGATACAGTCAGAGTGTGTTCTGCTAACCTAGATGTTCCTTAATCTAATAAAGTTGACTGTCAACTTTTGGATAGGTAGGGAAGCGGGGAGACCTGGGAGGAGTTAGGAGAAGGGAGTTGAATATTATCATCAGACATCGTACACAGGCCATCCAGAGACTGCCCCACCTAGGGAATCCATCCCATCTGCAGACACCAACCCCCCCCACACACACACACACTATTGCTGATGAGAAGCTCTTGCTGACAGGAGCCTGTTATGGCTGGTCCTTGAGAGGTTCTACCAGCACCTGCCCAATAGAGATGCACATGCAGCCAACCATCAGACTGAGCACAGGAACCCAAGGGAAGAGCTAGGGGAAGGACTGAAGGAGTTAAAGGGGTTTGCAACCCCATAGGAAGAAGAACAATATCAACAAACCAGACCCCCCCCCCCGAGAGCTCCTGGGACTAAACCACTAACCAAAGAGTACACATGGAGGGACCCAGGGCTCCATCCACATATGTAACAGAGAATGGACCTTATCTGGCATCAATGGGAGGGGAGGCCCTTGGTCCTGTGAAGGCTCGATACCCCAATGTAAGGGGACGCTAGAGCAATAAGGTGGGAGTGGGTGAGTAGATAGAGAAGCACCCTCATAGAGTCAAAGGGGAAGGGGGAAGGGGAGAGAAGGGAAAGGACTAAGGGGTCTTATGGAGGGGTAACCAGGAAGGGGGATATCACTTGAAACATAAGTAAAATGATTAATAAAATGAGAAAAAAATAACCATCACATCATACTTCTAGAAATAATGTGACCAGTCATGGTGAGGCACATCCCTAGGATACACTAAATAGGCAGAAGCAGGAAGATCATGAGTTTGAGACCAGTCTGGGCTACACCTTGGGCTGGGGAGATGGGTAAAGTATTTGTCAGGCAAACAGGAGAAGCTCAGCTTGAATCTCTGGAATCATGCCAAGAGCATCCGTAGGCCCAGTGTTCCGATGGTGAAGTGTGCACACACATGAGCTCATATATGAAACCATGGAAAGAGGGAAGTGGGTAGTGAGAGAGAGACAAACAGGCAGACAGACAGAGATAAACAAAGAGGCAGAGACAGAGATTAGAAGGAAGAAGGAAGGAAGGAAGGAAGGGAGGAAGGAAGGAAGGGAGGAGAGAGGGGAGGAGGGAGGAGGAGGGGAGGGAGGGGAGGGAGGGAGGGAGGAAATTACTTGTTTCCTTTAATAATATTTATCAAACTATATAGTACTAACTTGTCCTAGCAATTTGTGAAATTTGGCTCATTTCTCAATAGCTCTTTGGAATGTTTGGAGTTCGCTCTAATTTATTCAACTTCCTTCTTGGCCCATGTAGCCCCAGCAGGAGTTAGAAGAGGGCTAAGTGAGGACCACAAAAATGTCAACCCTGCCTGAGGCCGGGTCCCCTGTGGGGACCAATCTGGCTCATTGGGTTTCCCATGTCTCTGTACATCAGGCACCAAGTGTGGCTTCTCAGCCCTCAGTCTAACTTGCAATGTCAGTGGTTTAGAAAAGCAAACAAATCCACTCCCAGAGGCCCCCTGAGGTTCACTTCCACACACAGATGTCTTTTATTTCATGGTGCTTTTAAGAAGTGGCAGGTGCTGGTAGGAGGAGAAAAATGAAGCCTCTCCCTCACGGTGTTGCTACAGATATGCAAGCAAAGGGAGATGAAGGTGCCTGCATGCCTCTGATTTAAGCTCGCATCTCCCGACCCACCCAGGAGTGCAGAGAAGGCAGGCACTTGCAGTCTTGCAAAGTGGACTCATCAGCTAAAAGCCATGCGTCATTTTCCCCTCAGCACTCCACAAGGGCAGGAAAAGCCAAACTACCTGCTGTCCTCTGCCTGGAAGGGGCCTTCAGAGAGATTGCTCAGCATTCCTCGTACCTCCTGAGGACGGCATACACTCTCAGGGGCCGCTTCTTCAATTTCCACCTCAGAGAGAGTGCTACAACTCCCTGCTGGACACTTACACGCTGATTTTTTTTTAATTATTATTGTTCTCCTTTAAGAAGGGCTAACTGATGGGTAGCAGAATTCAAGTAGTCAGGTCTTGGCTTTTAGGGGCTCCTTCCACAGACAGCAAACGACCAACGACAATATTGACAATCCCCCTGTAGGAGGCCTTGCAGAGAGATGCTGAGAAGAATCTAGTTAGCTAGATTCCAGGGGTACACACCATCTACTCTCTTAAAGTTAATTTGCAGAAACTCCAGCCTCATTGTACCAGCAGCTTGGAGTCCATGTTCCTAAATGAAACGTTGGAAGCCATCTTTCCTGACCCCAACTGTCAGTGTGGTATTATACACAGAAGCCAAAGAACACAAACACACTGGGTGAGATCTTCATCTGGGATCTAAGAGACAATGCAGAGCAAAGGGACAGAGCTGTCTGTCATTGCCCAGCGCAGCGTGCAGAGAGCACTATTCACGGAACCTCTGTTTGGTTTTAGTCCCACCCTGTCATTAGGTCGAATAGAGCTACTGCACAGTTCTTCCTCGTGGAGCCTGGAGTGTGCTGACCTTTATGAACTTGAGACTGTGGCAGGACCATGCATTCTCATGCATAGATACACATGTATGTGTGTACAAACACATGTACCCAAGCTCATGTGCATATAACATGTAGCAAGCACATCCATAAGCCCATGTGGTCCTACACTGAGATGGAGCAGAGTCTACAACTACAACATGACTACATTTAAAGAGACTTGGCTACTTAGCATTGATTGCTCTCCTTCCTGTTAATTAGTGTAGCAACACAGAGCAGAGCATCCTAAGGAAGAATTAGAGTTTTAAGTTTTCAAGGTATGTTATGTTTGTTTGTTCTTGTTGTGGTTTTATTTGGCTTGGATTAGTCTGTTTTCCTTGAGACAGAATCTCAGAAATTTCACACCCAACCTCTAATTTGCTATGTAGTCAAGGTTGACCTCAAACTCCTGATCTTCTGGGATTATATATATGTACAACCACACCCAGTTTATGTGGTGCTGAGGATCTAGCTCAAAGCTTCATTCATGCAAGACAAACAGAGCTACATCCACAACAGGGTCTTGAGCAATTGTTTTTATTACATTTTGACTTAAAATGTAATTACTGCACTTCCCTCCTTCTCTTTTCGAACTCCAGACCCTCTTTTTTGTTCCTTCCTTCTAACCCCTCCCATGTCCAGGCTCACATTCTCAAATTGATAGCCTCTTTTTCTCTGATTATTATAGAGCTAGATAGATGGATGGATGGACGGATGGACAGATGGACAGACAGATAGACAGACAACAGATGAATGATAGATGATATATACATACACACATATACATACATACCTATATACATGCATACATAGGTAGACAAATGAGTCCAAAATGAGTCCATTTTCGCATAAATAAGTAAGACCTACTGAGTTCATGTTTTGCTGTTTATGTGTATATGGTTTTCAGGGCTGGTCACTTTGTATTAGATAACCAATTAGAATACTCATTTCTGGGAGGGGCTAATTCTTTTTTCAGCAGTCATTAACTTCCTGTAGTTCTTTGTCTAGGGGTCAGACCCCTGATATCTGCCCTCGTCCATATTAGAATGTCTATTGATATTGTCATTTCTCAGGTTTGGCAGTCATTTCTAGGAAAGGAAGTCTCACAGCAGACCTCTTGTATTGTGGCTCTTACAATCTCTCTGCCCTCCTCTACTGCTATGTCCCATGACCCATACGTATAGGAACTGTGCTGGCCGCAGATGTATTTATTGAGTCTAGAATAGACACTGCCCATTCTCTGCAATGTGTCTGGTTGTGGTTTTCTCTAATGATCTCCATTTGCTATAGAGAGAAGCTTCTTTGGTGGGAGCGATAGCTACACCTATCTCTGGGTATAAAGATAAGATTTAGAAGATGGTTGGCAATTATTCTAGTCTAGCAAAATGACAGTGATATATCTCTTCTACGATTCATTAATTCACTATCCCCAGATACTTAGCTAGGTTTCTTGTCTGAGGCTTGATTTCCCTCCTGTTGAGTGTTCCTTAATCCACATAGCTGTTGGTTACCAACACTGAATACTACTATTTCACCATTAGGAATATCTTGCCATGTTGATCATTGTTGTCCATAGGGGCACAGCAAGGTAGGGCTACTAGTTGCCTCCCTCCTTTGGTAGCTTGTGAGTACTTTCTAGTGCTGTGAAAGCAATGAAATAGAGGCTTCAGGTTGGATGTACCTCAAGTCACCCATCCTGGGTCCTAGGTGTGTAATGTCTTCAACCACAGATGCTTACCTTCAACCAAGAGGAAACCAAGAACAGCAGCAATGGCCTGCATTGCCTCAGGGGTCACTATCTCACAACTATTAGGTCCATAAGAGATCCTAGCCTTGCTTAGAAATTCTAGGAGGGCATGCCCAACTCCCAACATACAGAGTAGCTTCCTTTTACCAGAGACCTTTCTAGCTCACAGCTCAGGAAGTTGTGTGAGTCCCTCAGGCCCTATGTGTCCAACTCTAGGTGGCCATCATGAGGCCACATGCAGGGTTCCCAAGACCAAGGGACAAGACAAGGACCCTGGTGTTATCAACAAGTTCTGATTTCTTGGGATATCTGGAAATTGTATTTCCTTGTTTTACTTTCTGTCAGCATCTGTATAAATAAAAAATGCTTAATTACAGAATCAATGACAATTGGCTTATGACATTTAGGAATAAATGTTGTCTTCAAGCTTGGAAACACACTAAGTTCGGTTATTTCCAATTGTGGTTTATCTGTGGGGTCACCTGAGAAGGTTTTCTAATTTTGATTCCTGTCAGACTTTTCATTTGGCCAAGATACTGTTGCAACAGAAGTGGATCATACCATCAGTCATGTTTCGGGTCAGTGGTTTAAAACGGCCTTAAATCACACCTTGACCAGTCTGGTCATTTGTTTCTTGTTTAGTAGAAAGGCCTTCAAGGAGAAAAGAGTATGACTGAGTATCTGCCAAGACCACACAGTGTTCTGTGCAGGACACATGACTCTCAGCATGCTATGTTACATGCAGCAGGAGGGAACATTTGCTTCAGAAACAGACTCTGAAGAGGAACAAGGTGTGATTTTGTTCCTCTCAAAATCTTGAAACTGCTCAATCCTGCCACTTCCTCTGGTCCTAGGCAGGCCAAGGTCCATCAAGGTGAAAACAAATGCCTGAAAGTCACTTCTTCTAGATATTAAACCTCTGTCAGATGGAGAACTGGCAAAGATTTTCTCCCATTAGACGGTCAGTTTCTTCATTCACTTAACTGTTTCCTTTGCTCTACGGTAGAAATATTAATTTCGTGAGGCCCGGTGTGTTGACTGTGTTGGTCTTGTTTCCTGAGCACCCGGAGTTCTGCTTGGAAAGTCCTTGTCTATGTCTTATCTTCAAGTATTCTACCTACTTGACAGTTTCAGAGTTTCAGATCTTGTATGACAGCCTTTGACCCATTTGGGTTGATGTTTATGGATGGTCGGACAAACTTTCGTTCTCCTAAGTATCCTCTCTCATAATAAATCATACATGTATTTATTAAGTGAACATATGCGAAATTGTCACGGGAATAAAAGGGGCCAATGAGGATAAGATGGCAGGAGAAAATGGGGTGCAGGGGAGGAAGAGGATTGAGGTGGCACAGCAAAGGGGGTACAGGGGAGGAAGGGGCCAAGGGAATATCCTCAACACATAATACATACCTGTAAGGAGCCATTAAAAAATAATGATAGGCTATACAGAAGATTCTAAACGTAAGAGAAGAATATCAGGACCACACACCTCATCATGGCTGAACAACTTCTGCCTTCCTCTCAAATCACCAGTGGCCTCTTTATAAACTCCCCCTTTAATTAATTTAACTAAATTTTACGATATTTAGCATATTAAATTTTGTAATAAATCTTCCACAAGATGCCATGAAAGAAAAGGATTATATAAATATGTATCTACAGTGTTGTGCTAGGTGCCCGATGCCTTCATGCTAAGTTTCATTCACTGTATGAAAAGGCAGGGCCCAAAACTCAGTCAAAATCCTGTAGAAAGCTAGGGAAGATAAAGCGCCATGCCTTAAATTCCTGACTTCAGATGCCCTACTGAGTCCTGAGACACACGTTACGTAGGATCATGTTCATGCATTATAGAATAATACATTTTCATAACGCCATAATGCAAATAAAACAGAGATTGCCTAGATAACCATGTGGTAACTATTAGAGGTTTTATTATAGAAAATGATGGGCTGACTCACAAATACTCTTTCTAGGATAATTGAAGACAACTTGAATTTTTTAATTAGAATTTAAAAATACTTTCTTCTTATCTTGTACATTTGTGGGGAACTGGGAATTTTTGTTTGTTAAATTTTCTTGTTTCTAATGTTTAACTCTGATACACACACACACACACACACACACACACACACACACAATTACATCACTGGAGCAGCCATTATATTTTATTAGTTATGTTTCACTATTCATTTTGGGCCTCTCCTGAGAAAATAAATATTCACCCAAAGAGTTCCTAAAGCATACTGCTACTCTAATTTCCTTACAATCAATCCAAAATAATAAGGATTTTTAAGTTATAAACATAATGAATGATGTGGCTGAAGGCCTCTGGGTATAAGAATTAGTAGAGTGTTCTAATGGGAGTGTCTATGGATACACGGCAGACAGGATTTTAAAGTTTCACATCTTCATTGTCTCAAGGATGTTCAATCCACTGCAGATTCTTTAAGGTCAATCCCCTGCAGTTGCTGGTTATATTGGCATTTCATTAGACTTGAAGTGGCATCTTCAATTCCCTCCTGCCTCTTGTAATTAGCCAAGAGAGAGCCAGAGCCAGAGGAAATGGTTTATAGGAGTTCACCAGCTCTTCAACTCAGCCTGGGATTAAGCGGACTCATCAGGGATAGCACTAGAGAAGGCAAAAGTGAGCATGCGCAGGATCATCGCCCACACCTGGCTCCTGAGGTGAAACTAATCCAACCTCAAAACTTTTGAGTTGGCTCTTAGGAAACATTGTAACTCAATCCAGGCTTTTTTTTAATTCCTTGACATTAACAGATGGTGAAGATTTAGAAAGCTTTTAAAAAATAACAGTCAACTTTCAAAGCCTGGAAAATGATACAGAATTGCCATCTTTGGATAATATACAGACAGCGTAATTGGCAGAACAGAGGAACAGCAAGTACCACATTCCCTGACAATCTGCCTCCCACATGGGGAGCAAGGTCTCTGACCTTTGGCCAACACTGTTGAAGCTGTGAGGGTTGCTTACTGCTCCGTTCCCAACGCTGTCTGTCACAGAAAGCTACTGGTGGAAAGGACCCCATCCGAATTGTGCAAAAGATCAGGATTAAAGTCAAGTTATCTCAAGTACTTTTGATACTTGTGGAGTGGAATGTACATAGAGATATATATTGATAATATGATATCTTCCACTACTGCACAAAATAGTGAGCTTGGAAAGATGTTTTATACAAATGTATCCTTATAATGTCTTCATATCCACTCTCATGCCACTTCCAATTCTAGTGGTCCCCATCTTTCCTCCAAATAATAACTCCCCTTCTACTTTATATCATATGAGAGAAAAGGGGTTGTCTTTCTCCCCCAACCCCTTGTTTTTCATCCCTTCAATCCCCTTCCTACCCTTGCATAATCCCCCTTCCTACTTTCACAAGGTACATAAACTTTTTCAGACCTTGATTCTGCACATATGAGGAAGTATATAATATTTGTGGTGAACCTGCCTTATTTTGCTTAACACGATTGTCTAGTTTCGCCTCCTATGGCGGCAGTGGGGAACAAAATACCCTGATGGAAAGCAATTTTAAAGGAGAAGAGGTTTGTTACCCTCCTTCACAGCAGGAAAATTGGGGGAGGGGGTTGAAGCAGGTAGCCACACCCATAGTCAAGAACAGAGAGATAACAAGTGTATGTGTACTTTTAATTGCTGCCAGATGCAATCGATATGAATTGTCACACTGATGTCCCCCAGTCCCATCTGCTTTCCTAAAAAGTAAAAATTATGTTCTTCCTCACAGCTGCATAAATGTCCTCTGAGTGTTTATACTGTGTTTTCTTCATTCATCCCCCTGCTCATGGCGTCTAGGCTACACCAACCTTTTCATACCTGCCGGCTTCCCTAACCCTTACAGCCTAGTGGCTAAGCACCATTGATACCCCTATTTTAAGAGGAAGTCACCATGTCGCAGTGATTTTAAGTTCCTTTCCCTCGGTTGTATGACTAGTAAGTAATAACACCGGAATTAAAATCCTGACCAGCTTGAGACACAAGCCCACCCAACAACTGTTTCTGATGACCTGAAAACCAGGTGTGGCTTTACAGTTAATTGTTAATGGCTGGGGGCAGGGGAGTGGAAGGACATTTCTGAACTAAGCTTCCTTGACCATAAGCAAGTATCTGTTCTATGTGATTGCCCTTAATTTGTAAAAGCTTCCTTAGAATCTATGTGCATGAGGCATATTGGCCTATGCCTTTCTTTCTCACAATTACCCCTCTGGGGTATTTATCTGCATATATCCTGGGCTGGGAAAAGTTCTCCCCTTTTTGTTCTTTCTAGAAAGGCTTACGTACAACTGGTATCATTATATCCTTAAATGTTTGGTAAAGTTTATTCTAAACAAATCAGAGAAACTGAAAAGAATAGTGCAATATCCTTGGGTATTTGTGGGGATTGTTCAGGACTCCCCACAGATGCTAAGGATGCTCCAGTCCTTTATAAATGCTGTGATGTTTGCACATAACCTGCGCACCTCCTCCCTTACGCTCTAAATCACCACTTGGTTACCTAGTGCAATGCAGATGTGGTTTTGAAAATGGCCGTTGTACTATGTTGCTTAGGGAACAATAATAAGGAAAAGACCCAAAGCAATTTTTGAACCAAATGTTTTTGGACCTCAGTTGGTTGAGTCCACAGCTCTAGAACCTATAGTTATGGTGATCGGACTGTGTTTCCCAACTTATGAAAATTACACATTTAAATTTTGGTGTCCGCAAGTTGAGTGTTTGACTTTTTTGACAAATCACCCAATGATAGCTTTGTGCATCAAAAGGGGATAAACATGTGGCCCCAGAGAGTCTCTCAGACATTTGCTGTCTGCCAACCCCAGAGATATCTGACCAACCCCAGGCTAATATCTGCAGCTCAGATCTTAACCATGTTGCTGTTAAAATGAATAAATTCCATTCTGCATTCATTTCTAAGACCTGCCTCGTAAGCCTAGCCCTTTACCTTTGTCACACTTCCTTCCTTGGCCTCCACAATGCCTTGTGTCTCTGGACCAGTGTGCCTGCCATCTTTCATGGTTACTTCTTCTTTCCTAGTGAACAGCAGCAAACACATCGTCAGGAAGTTCCGAGGGCACCTGCGCACCAAGATTGAGTCTGGGGAAGGAACAGTCCCTGTGCGGGGCCCCAGTGCAGTCCAGACATGGGATGGTATCCTGCTGGGGGAGCAGCTAGTCACCATGTCCTGCACAGACAAGATTGCCAGGTAAGAGCCCAGCTAGCTGTTCTGTTTCAAAGGTCAACTATAGACACCAATGGGGACAGCCAAATAGCGGGCCCAAACTAGGCCTTAGTACTGAGTGGGGCCAGAGAAATACAGTGCTTGTCATCTGGGACTCAATTGCATAAGACATTGGCTTACATGTTCACATGCATGTGCGTGTTGTATAAGTACACACATAGCAGCATGTGGAGACCAGAAGTTGATGCTCAGTGCCTGTCTCAGTCAGGGTTTCTATTCCTGCACAAAACATCATGACCAAGAAGCAAGTTGGGGAGGAAAGGGTTTATTCAGCTTATACTTTTCACATTGCTGTTCATCACCAAAGACATTCAGGACTGGAACTCAATCGGGTCAGGAAGCAGGAGCTGATGCAGAGGCCATGGAGGGATGCTACTTACTGGCTTGCTTCCCCAGACTTGCTCAGCTTGCTTTCTTATAGATCCCAGGACCACCAGCCCAGGGCTGGCCCCACCCACCAGGGGCTCTTCCCCCTTGATCACTAACTGAGAAAATGCCTTCCTTACAGCTGGATCTCATGGAGGCATTTCCTCAAGGGAGACTCCTTTCTCTGTGATAACTCCAGCTTCTGTCAAGTTGACACACAAAGCCAGCCAGCACAGTGCCTTTCCCAGTTTTTCTCCACCTTAACTTTTGAGATGGAGTCAGTCCCTGAACCTGGACCTCACCAATGGGCTAGACTGGCTGACCAGGGAGCGCCAGGAATTTTCCTATCTCTGACTCCCCAACACTGGGATTATAAGCACACACCAGCACACCAAGCTTTGTATGTGGGTTCCGGTATGTTAAACTCAGACCTTATATCAGCAAGAACTTTCCCAATTAAGTCATCACCCCAGTCCTTGCCCTTCTGTATTTTCATTCCATGTGCTTGAGGCAAAAACACCTTTGGAATGAATGTACCCAGAAATTTCTAGTTTCCACAGCAAACATTCCAAACCTTTCTGACTTAGGGATTAATTCTACTTCTGTTGCAATGTAGATTGCAGTGCATTAATTTATGGGGAAAAAATCTGCCATCTCTGAACAGTGTGGTCATCTTCAGGACACAGAACTGATCGAGGGCCAAGAGGGCTTTTCTCTGCCGTCTTTTACTTCCACTAAAGGTGTAAAGTAACTCCATGGGCTGTTTGCACAGAGGTGAGCCTTCTGTTAGCCTCTGGTGAACAGAAGGAGAAGGAATTTGCGGAAAACGCATCTCGGTATCTTCTGCAGAACTCCTGCTAGTTGAAAGAGGCCTTAGTGGGGTATGAGCTGCCACTCTCAGCTCAGCCTCATCCTGATACCCAAGATCTACTCCATGGCCCCTGTCCACCACAGGTCCGGTGCCCAAAGATGCCATGCCTGATCTGTGAACTTTGTTTGAAAATAGTCACGGGATATACAGGCAGAGGGGTCATAACAGCTCGAATTTACTTGAACGAGTCATAAACCATAGCCTAAAATGGTTAAAAGAATCAGGGGCATCTGGAGAAATGATTCAGTGGTTAAGAACTCTGGATGCACAATCACGAGGACTGATGTTCTGAGCCCAGTGCCCACAAAATAATAATAATAATAATAATAATAATAATAACAACAACAATAATAATAAGTTTTTGGGTCCTACAAAGACCTGTAACTCCAGCTCTGAGGGATCTTAGATCTTCTGTCCTCGATGATAGCACAGACAAGTACACCCATTCATACACAGAGAGAGAGAGAGAGAGAGAGAGAGAGAGAGAGAGAGACTCAAACATGCACAGACACATAAACAAACAATCAAACTCTTTAAAACTGGGTGGGTCAGAAGCTCCTTTGGAAACCATGATAAATGGACTGATCTGTCGTTTATAACCGAATTCTGTGTGGAGATGGGGAAACTGACTGACCATCCTAGGCTAATGCAGCTTCTAAGCAAGCACACACCCCAAAATTTCAACGAACCCTACAATTTCCTATACAAGTGCAGCCAGTTCAGAAACGGGAATCTTGGTCTTGAAAGACATACACGGAATGTTGTGGGGAGGCTGGAGGGGAAATAAAGACCAAGGACCCAAGGAAAGCAGAAATCATCTTACATGTAGCATCCTCAGCTTCCTGTCACCAATATAGGATCTAGAGAGTATAATACAAGCTGTACCCCCACAATTCCAAGAGATCCCCCAGTAAATCAAAGCCCCAGGAAGCATGGGTTGTGTTCCCAGTACCTAGGCAAGACTGGGGATATCCCACATGTTTGACAAAGATACATAAGTCAACTGAACCTGGGTGAAACTGCATACCCTGAAGAGATGGTGTTCGTCCTACCGAAGAGAACACAGAAACAGGAGTGAGGCGGATTAAATTCTGCCTGCGTTTCAAGGTAGGGACATCAGACATGAAACAATGTAGGGAAATACAGTGTCACTTCAACCCTCAGAAGTCAGCATCCCAAGTCTCAGGTAGGTTGAGGATGCCTTGCAGTATCCTCTGCTTTACCACTCTGTGAGAATTCTACAGCAGGGAAAACAGAAGCCTCTGTCAACGGTGATTCCAAATTCTCCTGGGAAATTACCAAGTAGCTATAGAAGAAAAGAGTGCCATTTAGGCCCCAACTTTGATTGCCCCTGGCTCGGTAGAACAAAGAGGGGGCTAAATGATCATAAATCAAAGCACTGATTCCTATATCACAGGGAACAGCCGAGATAGTCTTCAAACAGCTCATCTTTGAAAAGAAAACGTATTCCTCTTTGCAATGTTTTCATCTAGTCTTGGAGTAACGAGGGGGTGGGGGAGGAGCAGACTTTTCGCTTTAACAAAAATTCTCTTGATACCCTCAGACGACGCCAGTTTTTCTAAGTTAATTCTATGGCTCCCCAGAAAAATGAAGTAAATTAATGCTACAGAAATGAAGTCTTGTCGCAGAGATCTTAAACATCGATAGGCAGTAAATTAAACAGGGGCTACAAAACCTGCCTTATATTGGTGGCAGGCAAGTCTATCAATGGTAGTGCTCAAAAGACAGGGCTTTATCTTCTTAATAAAATCCCCTCGGGGGGGAAAAAGCATCAGCTGCAGGTATAGTCAAATGATGTCCTGGATGGAGAACCATTGTAGACTGTTTTCTCTTGGTGTTTTTGGTCGATGCTTCGGTGGTGGTGGTGGTGGTGGTGGTGGTGGTGACAGCTTGAGGTTTTTTTGTTTGGTTTGGTCTGTGTCTCTCTCTCGTCTCTCTGTCTCTGTCTCTCTGTCTCTGTATGTCTCTCTCCTCTCTCTCTCTCTCTCTCTCTCTCTCTCTCTCTCTCTCTCTCTCTCTCTCTTCTCTCTGTGTCTCTCTCCCTGATTCTTCCTCTGTCTTTCTTGTTGCATCTGTCTCTTGTCCATCTATCTCTGTATCTCCCTGTATCTTTCTAACTACCCCCTCCTCTCTCTCTCTTTCTCACTCACTCTCCCCTTGTCTCAGTATCTTTCTGTCTCTCTTTCTCTTCCTCCACTACTTTTCGTCCTTTTCTTCCTCACTTCCATTCCTCCATCTATTTTTTTTTCTTTTTTTCGGAGCTGGGGACCGAACCCAGGGCCTTGCGCTTGCTAGGCAAGCGCTCTACCACTGAGCTAAATCCCCAACCCCCCATTCCTCCATTTATTTACTGCTCCCGCACAACTTCTCAATCGGTGAGTTTCTGAGGCTCACGCTAAGTGGTCAGCTTCATCCCTTCTCATCACCCAGTATGCCATCCTTCCCTACCCTGCAGGGAATGCTGGGAAAGTTGCAGCCTTAGCCTCCTTGTCTCCCATCCCATCACACGGCCTGTCTCCTGCCCTGAAATGGTAGGGGTGCAGTGCCTAATGCCGCTGCTTGTGTCTGAGCCTGACCTTCACGCGATCGCTGATGCCAGTTGATTTGCATGGTGTCTGTCACAGTGAGATGCACACGATGGCTCTTGATAAATGGCGCTTATTGGTAATGATGATGAGGACAGGGCACTGATGACCACCAGAGTGAGAGAAATAATACACCCGCTCTAAACAGTGCTGTCCGCATCAGGCTAAAGCAACTGGCACAGAAACACTTCCTTTGGCATGGAAGTCCTTGTGCCTCCTCCACGGCCAGACAGACCCTGAGCAGAAGAGGCGGAAGCAAATGCTCTTACAGGAGCTATTCCAGAACAGAAGCGCGTTTGCCACTTCCGGGCTGGGACATATGTTGCGCTGACGGTTCAAGACCATAAGCATCTGCAGCGTTCGTTATTTGTACGAAAGCTCCGCAAAGAGGCAGCCTGCTAATGTGTGTGTTCATCTGTTTTGTAGCCTGTAAGAAAACAAAATTTCAACCTAGGGCTTAAATAATGTTCAAAGCAGAGGGCCTTCACACACAAGTGCAGATGAAACCTTCTCGCTGGGTGGATTAGTGACGCTCAATGCCCTGGAGCATGAGGCCATGAGTACCCAAAGGCCCGGGAACCATAGTCTATAAAATACTCTTGGGGACACACTTGGCTGTGTATATAGCCCACAACACATGCCGTACCGCACCCAGTATCACACCACGTTGGAACCAGCTAGACCCTCGTGAGTCGTTCTTAAACTTTCAAGCAGTTTTGAAAATCAGATGTTAAATACAGTCATTATTAAAAAATAAAAAGCAAACTTCAGCTAAATTATACTTAAAGCAATAAACACTCCAAATTTGCCACTTCAGAATTACCTGGCCAACACATGTGCTTTTGGAATTATTTACACCTGCTATGTCCACACAGAGGACTATAACGTTTTTACAAAGTCATGAACTGCTGCTGGAACCAGCCTGTCTCCTGCTGGGTCTGTGCAGGCAGTCCAACACTGGTCAAGACATAGCACTTACACGGTGGGAACTGGCATGAGCTTCAAGAACAAGCTCTGTGCTGTCTTTGAGGGGAGGAAGCTAACTGCTACCAGTATATTAAGACCAATGAGTGTAGACAGATTCTAGAAATAACACGTGTGAAACTGGCCTGGCATATATTGTCTGTTTTTAGGAATCTTCATTCTTTCTTAGAATTCATTCTAACTCTAAACTCTAAGCTTCTGTGAATAGGAATCCCACCCCGAACCACTCTCTCTCCTGTGTGTGTGTGTGTGTGTGTGTGTGTGTGTGTGTATGTGTGTCTATGTGTGTGTCTGTGTGTGTGTCTGTGTTTTTCTGTGTGTCTGTGTGTGCTTGTGTGTGTGTGTGTGTGTGTGTGTCTGTGTTTTTCTGCGTGTCTGTGTGTGCTGGTGTGTGTGTCTGTGTATGTATCTGTGTGTGTGTGTGTGTGTGTGTGTGTGTGTGTGTGTGTGTGTGTGTGTATTCATGTGTTTGCAAGGCCACATGCAGATCCTCAATCACGTCTCTACATCGTCATCGTCATCATTGTCATCGTCGTCGTCGTCGTCGTTGTTGTTTAAGATAAGACCTCTCACTGAGCCTGGAATTCCTTGACTCAGCTAAACTGACTAGTCAGGGATCCTCCTGTCTCAGCCATCCCCCGATGCTGCTGTTACAGGCACATGGCACCACACCTGTCTTTTTGTTGTTGTTGATATATGTGAGGTCAGGTCCTCCTGTCTGAACGGCAAGCACTTTATCCAGTGAACCATCACCCCCTGTCTTTATCCACACCATACACTCAGTGTCACAATCACCGCCTGCACGTACAAGTTACCAAATTGATGAAGGAAGCAGAGACAGTCAGGAGGGACAGTGGAAAAGGTTAATCAATGAGAAACTGAGGCAACTGTCAAGACCATACAGCTTCAGACCCCCTTTTAGCAAGTCCTCAGAGTGCCTTGCTAAGTTGAAAGGGGCTTGCAGTGGGTGGAAACACTAGCCGGAGGCTGGCAGACACTACCCGTGTTTGTCCTTGTTGCTGACAAGTTGTGACTTTTCTGAGGAGGTGTGAAACTAACCACTGTCTACAAAGGGATAGCACCAATGCTGACAGAAAGTGATTCATTCAAGCTCATCCTGCAGGGTACAATGATAGGTCTGTTAGGGTCGCTATGGAGCGTGAGCAGCTAAGGACAGCTAATTCCCCACTCCAAGTCAGCAAAGCCCCACCTACCAAATTCCTATTCATTCTCTGTGGGCCTAAGTCTACTGCAGAATTGAATTCAGAGTGCTACCTTGTGTTACAGCAGTAGAGGTAACTATACACACAAGCAACACAAGGCATACATAAAACCAGACTCTGGGAAAGATGTTTATGTGTCTCATCCTTGCCCTTATGGGTGACTCTGCTGCTTTCAGTAACTGCCTAACTGCCTAACCGTGGGGAAAGTGGTGTACCCAGTTTGCTACATGATGGAGTCAGTGTGGCCAAGATTCGGAGGGTCAGTCTTGCTACATGACTACACTACCTTCAAGAACCAACTCATTAGTTAGTGATATGAATACTGTTGAGACTCAGTAAAAAGATATTTGAAACATCATTGGGAGATTGAGGAGGAAGAGAAGAACCCAGGTTCTGTCCCACCAATTGCACCATGTTGAGTCACAGCGACTCTCTCAGGGTGCCCAGTGGAGTGCGTGGGGTCAATGGTTGGTGAATCTTTACTAGCTAAATAATGACTAAAATCTCTTTCTTCTACAGGACACCCAAGTTATAAAACTTTAATATATGTATAATGCAATTGAGTATGGTGTAGAAACTAGTGTTTTATTGTGTGTCTGGTGGTACCATGGGTGTGTGGTATATTATATGTTCTTGTGTGTGGTATATTATATGTTGTGTGTGTATGTGTCTGTGTGTATGTGTGTGTATATATGTATGTGTGTATGTGTCTGTGTGTATGTGTGTGTATGTGTGTGTATGTGTCTGTATGTGTCTGTATGTGTGTGTATGTGTGTATGTGTGTATGTGTCTGTGTATGTTTATATGTGTCTGTGTGTATGTATGTGTGTGTACGTGTGTGCGCGCACGCATGTGTATTCATGCATTCAGAGCAGTGTGCACATGTGGGTGTGTCAATGTAAAGAGCGGAGGCAAAGGTCTGATTCTTCTGTCCCTCTCTGTCTTACTCTTCAAGACTTGGTGTCTCGCTGAACCTAGAGCTCACCAATTCAGCTCACCAGGGTTAGCAATGAGCCCGAGCTTCTGCCTGTCTCTGCCTCCATGATATTAGAGCTACAGACACGAGCCCTGTAAGCAGGTTTTTATGTGAGTGCCGGAAAACTGAACTCAGGTCGCTGGACTTGCATCACAAGAACTTTTAGTAACTGAGCCATCTCCCAGGCACCCGGATACTAATATTTTTTAAGGATTGCAATCTTCCCACCAAAGCTAAGAAGTTATTTCTGCCGCCCATAGGTTTTAGGGAGGTGTTTAATATCAAATGAACCTACTGATTTTTCTTTTCAAGAAAATAAGTCTTATCTCCCATGATGCTTGGAGCCCAACCCTGCATATTTTGTGGCTGAGAACTGCCTGCCTCTCTCAGTAAATGCAGTTCTGTTTGAGCACTACAAAAAAATGAGTCCAGATGACTTCTTCTCACCCCTTATTTCACATGTTAAGATGAAAACAAATCGATAAAATGGTGTTTTTAATTAAGGTGGAGGGAGCACATCCACTAGACAAATCTGGTTCTCTTTGCAAATTCCCTGAGATATTGAAACGAAATGAACTGGAGCCTGACGTATGTAAGGAATCCAAACAATTAGCACAGCTATATCATTTTCCACTTGCGGATCAAAATATTACATGGGCTTCTCTGTTTGTGATCAATGGCACCTACATGATGGTATTGCTAAGTAACAACAGCCATTCTTCTGGGTACAAAATCTTATGAGTAAAAATTGATTTCATTTTACAGTGCCAGTGGTAAGATCGGTTTTACGGAAAAACAAGAAAATGATTCAGAAAGCTTGGAATTTCTGTGGTGTGTTATCATGAGCTGTAAAATAGCACTGTGCAGAAAACCTTTACCAATAGTTACTCACCAGCTAATGTTGGGAAGTATTCTTCCTTTTGCCTAGATATCGGGACTCTCAATAGAACTCCATCCTTCCCAGCACTCTGTCCTTCCTTCCGTTTGAACAGGGATAGCTAAAGCCCAAGGTAGACAGTAGTAGCTCTCATTGTGGACTACACCCTGATAGTTCTAATTCCTTATCAAGAGATGAGACCCTCACGGGAACACCAACGAAACCCCTTGATGACCCATATCATGATTGTTTTTATGAGACCTTAATGTTCCTCTAAGCAATATCCAATGAATGGATTTCTCTTTTATAACAGTACATTACCACTATACTTTTTCTTCACATGCAGCTTCTGTGCACATGCACACACTCACTCGCCCACATAGAAACGTACACAGAGACGCATATGCATAAAAACGTAAAGAAATGAAAATAAAAGAAAACTAAGCTAAAACCCTGGAGCTTTCACAAGCCCTGTGTAGGAAGAACTACCTCCCTTATGAGTGACAGAATTTGACAGAAAACTGGACTAAATCTCAGCCTAAGTGTCCCTGTAATTGAAGCATTTGGAAGGCTAGGCCAAGATGATCTCAAGATCAAGGCCATCTCAAGCTATCTAGGGAGACCCCGTTCCACGGAATCAAGGGCTAGGATTCTAGCTCAGTGATAGAGTACTTACCTGATATTCAAGCTTCAGGTCCTATCCCCAGCAGCATCATCATCATCATCATCATCATCATCATCATCATCATCATCATCATCATAGTAATAATGAACTTTTAAAATCTCCAAGGTAAAAGAGGATGACTCAATTAAGAACATACCATGGCATATACATATGCTTTGAATCCTCATTTCTCTACAGCATGAGACAGGAGGATTATCGTAAGTTTGAGACAATCCTAGGCTATATATGAAGTTCAAAGCCATCCAGGAATATGGAGTGAACATCTGTCTCAAGTAAAGAGAAATACCATAAAGAAATATTAGGAAAATATAAAGAAATGTCAGCTAGTATCCCCATTGTCACTATTTCTATATTCCTGTTAATCTTTTTTTATTCACATTTTTTTCTACAGCTAAGATATTTTTTTTAATGTGTAGAAATTGGCTTACAAACTGTTGCTCAAAACTACAGCCAGGGCTCCTGTTAAAATAACCAGCACTTTAACGTGAGCGTATTAACTGCTAGTAGTTAGGCGGTCAGCTGCTTCCGTCCCTGTCGCTGGATGCCTGCAGTGTCTCCAGGTTGTTGCTAGTGTGAGGAGTGTTCCCAAAGAACCCTACGTGCAAACACTTTGTTCTAGATCTCAGCTTCCCTATGTAGGATCTGTACTGGAGGGGTAAATGATGGCTTCTCAAAAAAAGGGCAAAGGACAAAATGGAATTCCCTGGGATGAAGGTAACTGAATAGGCAGTCTAAAGATACTTGTCTTCCCAGAACCTATATGGTTCCCAGACTCCAACTTCATATGGCAGAATTCATGGAGGCACGTACCCTACCTCAGATGGGTTCTAGAGGCAACCGCATGTGTCCTTATAAAGGAGAGGCAGAGAAAGTATGGAGATAGGCACACGAACATGCACATGGCAAAAGGCAGAGTTTGGAGGGATGTGGACACAACCCAAAAGTATCAACAACTGTCACCAGCAGCTGGAATTTTGGGGGTGGATCCTCCCCAGAGCCTCCAGGGGAAGTACAGCCAGGCAGGTTGACAGCTTGACTTCAGACCCCTCATCTCCAGAATCATAAAAGGTGTGTTTCTGCTGTTTGGGGCCATATTGAAGAGGCCGTGTGCTATTGGATGTCTTAGGAAAGAAATACATCACGAGAAAAGTTACTTATGTAGCTTAACTCTGGAAAACCATGAAGCCAGATAAAAATTACAGAAAAGTATGTTCCTAAAATCCCAGCTCTAACAGCACCCTTACAGACTAGGTGAACCTACAAAAAGTGGGCCATTTTACCTCATCGGTGAAAATTGACCTTCAGAACCACAAAATTAAAGCTGAGTAGCACATCACCAACCAACAATAGCCCTTGGATAGAGGAACAGGTGATGGTAGCTGTAACCATGGCCACATCCCTATATACATGGTCTGTTTTCACACTCTGAGCAGCCTTCTCACAGGCAAAAGGCTCCTTAAAGAATGGGGAAACCAGAGCAGAAGTTGAATAGCATATGCAAATCTAAATCTTCTGGAACTAATGTCCCTTTAGATATGGCTTCTGATTTTAAGTACCTGGACCTGATTATCAATCACAATGTCTCTTTAAATAAAGAAATTGAAACTTTCTCCATTAGAAGAAGAAAAAAAAAACAAAGATATAGAATATGTGAAATAAATATATGGTGAATAAAAAAAGAAGAAAAAGAAGAAGAGGGAAGGGAAGGTGGAGGAGGGGAAGGGAGAGGAGGAGAAGAGGAAGAAGAGGAGGAGGGAAAGAGGAGGGGGAAGAGGAGAAGGAGGAGGGGAAGAGGAGGAGGAAGAGGAGGAAAAGGAGAAGGAGGAGGAGGAGGAGGAGGAGGAGGAGGAAGAAGAAGAAGAAGAAGAAGAAGAAGAAGAAGAAGAAGAAGAAGAAGAAGAAGAAGAAGAAGAAGAAAAAGAGGAGGAGGAGTAAGAGGAAGAGGGAGGAGAAGGAGGATGGTAAGGAGAAGGAGAAGGTAGAAGGAGAGAGGAGGAAGGAAAGAAGGAGAAGAAGAAGAAGAAGAAGAAGAAGAAGAAGAAGAAGAAGAAGAAGAAGAAGAAGAAGAAGAAGAAGAAGAAGAAGAAGAAGAGGAAGAAGAAGAAGAAGAAGAAGAAGAAGAAGAAGAAGAAGAAGAAGAAGAAGAAGAAGAAGAAGAAGAAAGAGAAGAAGGAGGGGGAGGAGGAGGAAGAGAAGAAGAAGGAGGAGGAGGAGGAGGAGGAGGAGGAGGAGGAGGAGGAGGAGGAAGAAGAAGAAGAAGAAGAAGAAGAAGAAGAAGAAGAAGAAGAAGAAGAAGAAGAAGAAGAAAGAGAAGGAGGAGGAGGTGGAGGAGAAGGAGAAGGAGAAGGAGGAGGAGGAGGAGGAGGAGGAGGAAGAAGAAGAAGAAGAAGAAGAAGAAGAAGAAGAAGAAGAAGAAGAAGAAGAAGAAAGAGAAGGAGGAGGAGGAGGAGGAGGAGAAGGAGGAGGAGGAGGAGGAGGAGGAGGAGGAGGAGGAGGAGGAAGAAGAAGGAAGAAGAAGAAGAAGAAGAAGAAGAAGAAGAAGAAGAAGAAGAAGAAGAAGAAGAAGAAGAAGAAGAAGAAGAAGAAGAAGAAGAAAAGAGAAGGAGGAGGAGGGAGGAGGTGGAGGAGAAGGAGAAGGAGAAGGAGGAGGAGGAGGAGGAGGAGGAGGAGGAGGAGGAGGAGAAGAAGAAGAAGAAGAAGAAGAAGAAGAAGAAGAAGAAGAAGAAGAAGAAGAAGAAGAAGAAGAAGAAGAAGAAGAAGAAGAAGAAGAATTTTTCAAAAACCGATTGCTTGCTTTCTGACGAAGCAGACACCCAGCTTCTTAGATTCTGACTGTGAAAGGGATGCTCGCCCTCTAAGCAAAGACCTGTTATTCCACATTCTCTCCAAGCTGCTCCTTCTTCTCTACACCTAGGACCCTAAAGGAAAGTTCTGACATCCTTCCTTCTTAATTTGTTGGCAGACTCCTCAGCTGTAGCACATTACAAATTCCATAGACGTCAAAAGAGGATGATGTACTATTTTTCTATCTCCTTTTTTTATTTGTGGGGAGCGTAGTGCTGGGGATTCAGTCTAGGGCTCCATGCATACAAAACATGTATCCTATCACGGAGTCACACTCCTAGCCTTTCCCACATCCTTTTTGAGACAGGGTTTTCCTATGTAGTCTAGGGTGGCCGTGGAACTTTCTAGGTAGCCCAGTTGGCTTAGAGCTCATGGTAGCCCTGCATCAATATCCCAAAACGTTGAGACTAACCTCATTCACAACTCTGCTCACTTCCAAAGACTTTCTACCATTATTTCACCTGGAGCTCTGGTGATTTTTATAACAGCCTTTAAGAAAGTCTTGTACAATCTCTCATGATGGAAACAGAATGATCAAGTGGATGATACTTATCAGATACAGAAGCAATCGCAACAAGTCAAAGACGGTGTGGCACCTGCTAGCCCTGTTACTAGTGCAAACACCCGCTAAGGTGGCCAGAATGACCAGATTAGTACCCCCAGAGGTACAGGTGGCTGCGTGCCTCCCAGACTCCGCTCAGAGGTATGGAAACAGCAGAGGTCTAAGAATCTAGTTCTGCAGAAGAAACATGGCTATCTAGATCAGTGAGTATATGGAAAGAAAACGAGAGAGAGACAGCATAATCTGAAACAGTTCTAGGTGTCCTAATGAATGTCTGGGGAGAGTGGTTGTGCACGCAGCCTGTTGGATGTCGGGAATCCGCGTGGGAGGAGGTACACAGACAAAGCCAGAGAGCAGGGGAGGTACTCTAGAGCCCTTGCCAGGGACACAGTGGTATGTACCACAGACAATAAGACAAGCAGTGTGATTTTTCTTTCTGTGAATATACTGTGATTTATTAGGTCGGGTCTGTACTAAATGGTAGCATAA
This sequence comes from Rattus rattus, assembly GCF_011064425.1. Taxonomy (NCBI): domain Eukaryota; kingdom Metazoa; phylum Chordata; class Mammalia; order Rodentia; family Muridae; genus Rattus; species Rattus rattus. The sequence goes on from NC_046167.1 coordinate 22,442,592, forward strand.
TTGCTTCCAGTCTTCTTCTGTCTTCTTTAGTTTGCTTTCTGTTTATGGCAAATCTGTAAAGACTAGCCTGATGCATACACCCTACTTTACTGTCGCATACCCCTGGGATGAGCTCCGACAAGTCCTGCTATTGACTCAAAGGGTTATCACTCTTCTTCACCTATTAAAAAAAAGTGGAACACGGTTAATCAACTAGGAATGGGTTGGCCGAGTGACTCTGGTTTGTATTATTACCTGTCTTCATAAACGTGGAGGGAAGGTGGTGTGACACGAAGGAAATGTGTGGAGGAAACAGTGATTACCCCCCAGACAGATGTGAAATTGATTTTCTGTGGTCTCTCAGTGGATTGGAAGGCAGAACAGCATTAGTACGGCCATGTTCCAATGGCCTTTGACCTTTACCAGCAATGCAATCACCTGGAAGTCCTGTTAAAATGCAACTGCTAGACTTCTCCCCAGAGGTTCTGATTTGGCAGGACTGCCATGGGGCCTGAGAGTATGTGCTTCAGTCAAGGGCCCATCCCTGCCTGTGTCACTCAGGTGCCACACTGGGAGGACCACTGAGCAGCCATATGCTCAAAGCAGCAAAAAGTGGTCCAGGATGGCCAAGTGAGCAGCATCCGGATGTGTATCTGACATTTTTTACTCCAAAATTTCCATCAACTACTCAAATACTAAAGCTTCAGCACTGAATGGCCTTGGAATAACGTGGCCAAAAACAAACAACACAAGTAAACAAACAAACAAAAACAGGACTGCGCAGACTCGCCCCAACCAATCAGATAGTATATTTGGGGACTGTGCTGGATAGTTCATGAGTACTTAACAAAGTAGAGTCAGCTGGAAAAAGAAACCTCAATTAAGGAATTATCCGTGTCAGACTGGCCTAGAGGCGTGTCTGTGGGACATTTTCTTGATTAATGATTGATAGGCGAGTTCTCACCCTACTGTGGGTAATAGTACCATTCCTGGACAGGTGGCCCTCGGTGCTATAAGCAAAGTAACTGAGCCAGCCATGAGAAGCTGCATTCCTCCACATCCTGTCTCCGGACTCCCGCCTGGAGTCCCTACCCTGGCTTCCCTCAGAGATGTAGTATATATAACTTGAGGTTGTAAGATGAAAAACTGCTTTCCTTGCCAAGTTGCTTTTGGTCATTTTTTTTATCACAACAGTAGAAAGCAAACTAGGACATGAACCAGAATGTTCTTTTCTTTTTCTTTTATTGAATATTTTTTATTTACATTTCAAATGTTATCTGCTTTCCCGGTTTCCCCTCCAGAAACCTGCTATCCCATCCCCGCTCTCACTGCTTCTATGATGGTGCTCCCCCACCCACAAACCCACTCCCTCTCGACTCTCTGCCCTGACATTCCCCTACAAGGGGTATCAAGCCTTGACAGGACCAAGGGCCTCTCCTCTCATTGAAGCCTGGCAAGGTCATCCTCTGCTACATATGCAACTGGAGCCATAGGTTTGTCCATGTGTACTCTTTGGATGGTGATTTAGTCCCTGGGAGCTCTGGTTGGTTGATATTGTTGTTCTTCTTAAGGGGTTGCAAACCCCTTCAGCTACTTCAGTTCTTTCTCTAACTCCTCCACTGGAGACTCTGTTCTCAGTCCAATGGTTGGCTGAAAGCATCCACCTCTGTATTTGTCAGGCTCTGGCAGAGCCTCTCAGGAGACAGCTATGTCAGGCTCCTGTCAGCATGCACTTCTTGGCATCTGCATTAGTTTCTGGGTTTGGTGTCTGTATATGGGATGGATCCCAGATGGGGTAGTCTATGAATGGCCTTTACTTCAGTCTCTGCTCCAAACTTTGTCTCTGTATTTTCTCCCGTGAGTATTTTTGTTCTCCCTTCTGAGAAGGACTGAAGCATCCACATTTTGGTCTTCCTTCTTCTTGAGCTTTATGTGTTCTGTGAGTTGTATCTTGAGTATTCTGAGTTTTTGGGGTAATATCCACTTATCAGTGAGTGCATACTATATATTTTCTTGAATCGATCCAGCATGTGGGCTAAGTTGAAGACAATGGTTCCACCATAGCCCCTGAGTATCTACAGATTGTGACTTCTTTGTCCCTCAATGTGACTCTTTCTGGCTTCAGACAGAACATGAGAAAATTTTGTAATTGGTGTAGTGTTTTGTTCAGAAAACAGACACACAGAAGTAGAGGTGCATTTCTCTGGAACTAATTCATTTAGTAACTCATACGTATTTACAATTCTAAAGAGCTGTATCTTTTCCCAGGACCACATCAAGATGGTATAAAGAACAGGCAGAAAGAGAAAATATTCAAAATACACAACACCAATGGATGCTCTCTGTCCAAACTCCAGGGCACACCTTGAAGGGCCTCATGCACAGGCCCAGCATCATTTTCTCCCAAACTTGGAGGTAACGGTTCAAATTCAGCAAGCAGATGACATCTCTTGGCTAGAGAAAGGCAACCTTTTCTGAAATCTCTCCTCCACTTACCTGTGGTATTTCTGTGATTGACAAACAGACAAAAATATATATTTATCTAGGGATTATCTATATTGAAAACTAGGCATAGGATTTCTGTCTCTGTCAACATTACAGGCACATCAGCTATTTGAACAAAAGGAGAGGTATTTTTCCATTCAATCCTGAGTGCTGAGGATTCTCCAGTTCATATTCAGAGAGACATTTGGTTTTATTGATCGCGTTGGCTGAATTCGTTTAAACTCCTATATCAGGCAAAGAGGGGGTTGATTTTTCTTTTTATTGTAAAGGTTATTAGGAGGAACCAAATATAGAAGTTATTTGTCTTTCGACAATCCAGTGGAATCAGAACCACTCAAATGTGTTCCACAAGTTTTATTCAAAGCCAATACTTTGATGGTCTCAGGAATTATTATATCCCATCTAGGGAATTCCAATTTTATTGTCGTAGGCTTAGCTTCTTTGAAGAAGATGCATTGTTGTCAATGGAGATTTGTGTATTATTCTGCTTTTAATGGATAGGAAATTTCTATATTTTATCAAAGTCTGAGATTACAAGCTCCACTCTTGCCATCTGTAACCTCAAGCCCTCTGCTTTGTGTAGTTACCTCTTGGCAGACTGAGCATCCTTCTGAACAAACCTTTCGTTGGCATACTATTTCACCATCTCTGAATTTGAAGAGAATGTGTCTAACACTACACTGTAGCAATTCCGTTCTATTCTGTTTATTTGTTTATTTGTTTGTTGGAGGAGCTCTTTTTTTTTTTTTTTTTTTCGTATCAAGCAGAGTCTTGCCTGGGCTGGCCTCCAACTCACAATTCTCCTGCCTCTGTTTCTCAAGTACTGGGTCTACAAGAATATGTAACCATTCTTGGCATTCTCACCTTTAAAAAGAAATTATTTACTACATTTTTATTTAATTGGGAGATATCACATTCTATACTGCACATGTGGAAGTCAGAGGACAACTTTCTTTCTAACATTTGGGTTCCAGGGATTAAACTCAGGCCCTCAGGTTTGGAGGTAGGCACCAACCACTATCCACCAATCTGTCTTATTATATCTCTTCTTAGCTTCTTGGTTTTTATCTCATGTATCTTTTTGTTTGTTTTGATTTTAGTTTTCTGGGTGTGTGTGTGTTTGTGTGTGTGTGTGTGTGTGTGTATGCTTTATGTTTGATGGAAAGAACATGAGGTTGGGTGGATATAGAGAGAATCTAGGAGGAGAGAGGGGGAAACATGACATTGTATTTAAAAATTAATAAAATAGATAAATAATACAATGTCATAAGACAAGAGAATTAACCAAATTCCTCAAGTACAACTCAAAACCACCAACACTGTTCCTTCCAAGAAGATTTCAGATATTATTAGTAGACTCCTCTCCTGTGTTTTATAGGCATTCTGTAACTCCTCAGTGAAGAGTGGGGCCATTAGAAGAACTATGGTGGGTGTGTCTTATTATAGTGAAAATTCAGCATGAAGCAGGAACATTACAGCCAAAAGGCATCAGGAATGAGGGAGAACGTGTGCTTCTCCCAGACATGCCCTTTCTCTCATCCCATTCTGATATTTACAGTTGGATAAAGTGCATGTATCTGAAGACAGCCCTTTCTTTGCTGAGAAGACCAATATGACTTCTAGAAACTGACCACAGTATTTTTAAATGAAGTTATGCAAATCTGATAGCCTAAAGTAAATGTTTCATAAAACCAATGACTGTTTAAATCGTGGGACTAAATTGTTTGTATATAAATATTACCTTTTATATTCCATTTGAGTTTTATGTAGATGAACACATTACTTTAATGACCTGCATTTACAGAGGGAGACTGGGAGAGTGGCTCCCTGAAATCCTTGCCAGCCAGATGGTTGCCTTTTCTTGCATGAGATTAAAAGATGTTTCTCATTCACCACGATGCTTCTGAGGCAGATTAATATCGCCGGCTAAATTGCTTGTGTTTTTGGAATAAAATTTAAAGAGAACTTTTTAGAGCAATCGGTGTCACCGGTTCTCGGAGCAGATTGCTCTCCAGGTAGGGACGCATGAGGTAATTAATGGAAAGAATTCTGTGTTAATTGACTGCTTCGGGAAGAGAGATATAATGACTCCTTATTAATCATCAAAAGAGATGTACAGCATGGAGGCCCCACAATAATTGCTCCAACAGTGGAGAAATGTTAATTAATGAAAAAGAACAATGATGTAAGAAATTAGCTACATAATGCCTCCCTCCAATAGTGGCTGCATTCTAAACACATTAGGGTGGAAACCACATTGAGTAGTGGATACACGGAACTTTCTACCCTGAATTTAGGTTGGAGGGGGGAAAAATTATCACAGTACTTCTGTCATCTCTGCTTAAAGAAGTAAGAACATTCATCCAGAGATATATTTATTTCAAAGAGAGAGCCCTTGTCAATCATCTCTCATCTAGGCTTTTTAAAAATAAAACACCATCCCCAGACCAAAACAAGGTCATTTATTAATGTCCTTTAATTTCAATACAGTAGGTCATTCCGAGTACTAAGGACAAAGGGGGTGGAAGACAGTGCTTTTCTCCAAATGGAAATCAGCAAATTCAATTTCTGGACCTTTCCCAGATGGAATATAATAAGAAAAAAAATTCAGATTCACTTCTTTTAAAGAGTTTGGTTTTTAAGTCTCTGGGAGAATAGTACTCTGTCTCTCTAACAACTTGGTTTCCCAGAAAAGAAAGTTGATCTTAATGAACGCACCGGACACTGCCAGAGTTCAGTCCCAGGTCCTTAGAGTCTAGCAGACTCATCCGTGGCCACCCTGATGGCTTGCATCTGAGAAGTTCCCAACCCATTCCTCCCCAGGCTGAAAAGGGGGACACGTCAAAGAGCAGACAGCTGAAGGAGAAAATGGCATCTCTCCCCCAAGTCTCTTACTGACATCTCTTACAAGTCCAGCTCCTGAGTGTCCCAAGAACTGCCGCATTGCACCCCGCCCCCCAGCAGGCGCAGGAATCCCACTGACTTCACCCTTGCTTTTCCTTCTAGCTGGAATGTGCTGGGACTACAAGGCGCTCTCCTCTGTCACTTCATCGAGCCAGTGTACCTCCATAGCATCATTGTGGGAAGCCTGCATCACACGGGCCACCTTGCACGGGTCATGAGCCACAGGATGGAGGGCGTCGGCCAACTGCCTGCCTCATACCGACAAAACAGGCCTCTCCTTAGTGGTAAGAGACCTGCACCCCACCGCCTTCTCCTCAGACTGATGAACACAGGCCCCAGGGTCGCAACTCTTTCCTAGCTGCACTCACCTTGGCAATGATTTCAAACTTAATGAGTAAAGTAACAACACTGAAAAAAAACTTAGAATGGACCCATAGTGTGTGTGTGTGTGTGTGTGTGTGTGTGTGTGTGTGTGAAGATCACAGCATATTCAATAATAAAAAACAGTTTAGCATGATTTCATGTGGGACCTAACACATCAAACATCTGTATGTTGCTTTCACTGGAGTGATAAATGGTGAATTACAAACCCTACTAACGGAATAAAGTTTAAGAGGGCCCTAGCACCTGTCTTAGACACCCCTGGTATGTGAGAACCTGAGTTCAAATCCTCAGAACTCAGGTTAAAAACAGAATGTACTGAATGTGGTCGTAGGGTACAACCCAGCACTCGTTGGGGATGATGGAAGCCAGAGACAGCAGGATTCCCCAGAAGCTCACTGGCCAATTAGCCTATGTATATATGCTGTGGAAACAAGAGACCAGCCTCATACAAGGTGCAAAACAGCAGGGACTGACATTCAAGTTTGTCATCTGACTTCCACACTCACACTGTAACACACCACACACACACACACACACACACACACACACACACGAGAGAGAGAGAGAGAGAGAGAGAGAGAGAGAGAGAGAGAGAGAGAGAGAGAGAGAGAGAGAAGAAAAGTGTCAGCCCCAGGTCACCTGCAGTGTGTCTGCAGGACCTAGGACACCCTCTGTTGAAGGACCTGGCTGGCCCCACATCTGAGACACAAACCCTAAGCAAAACCTTCCCACAGAGCCTAGGTAACTATAGGGAGCCCAGACATGCCAACCCACCTGGCAACAGCTGGTTACAAGGGTCATAGGTCACATAGCTTTGGAAACACTGGAAGGTGTGAACTTTTGTGTCGCACAGAAAGGAGCCAATGAGAAATCTCCACAGGGTGGGTAAAGTGATATTTATATACTGGGACCAGCCTTCTGTATTAATCATAAACTTCCAGCCTTGTGAGAGCTAACCAGAGCAGAAAGAAGAAGCGTGTGACTTTTAATCATGTCCTCTTAGCCTTATAATGAGAACCTGATGGGAAACTCTAGATCTTTAGGTGAGTTCCCCGTGTGCTTCGGGAGAATTCTCTTGAGAAACTGCTTGTGGCAAAATCAAGCAGGTGCACTGAGAGAGGGTGGAATTCTCTGTGCAAAAGCAAACCTGGGCTCTGCTCCAGGAGCTGGGGGCAAGCACTCATGGGCTTGGCTGCTTTACTCTCAGCCTGTGTTGTGGTATGAATGGAAAGTACCTTCCATAGGTCCACGGGTTTTAATACTTGGTCCAGCTGCTGTGAAGCTTTTAGGAGGTGAAGGCTTGGTAGAGGAGCAGGCCTTGGTAGAGGCTTGGTCACTGGAGCAGGCCTAGATAGAGGTTTTATGGTCTCACTTTCTGTCTGCTCTGCCTCCTGACTGCTTGTGCAAAATGCAGGTATCCTCCTCAGGCTCCTCTGTGATAGACTGTCTCTCTTCAAACTGTAAGCCAATGGAAGCTCTCCTTCCCTTAAGTTGCTTCTGTAATTTGGTCACAGCAGTAAGAATAGATTAATATAGTCAGTATCTAAGAAAGAAAGGAGAAAAAAAACAGAAAAACAAAGCAGTTGTTGGTGTGTATGTGCATGTGTATCTACATATATACATATATATATATATGTATGTATAGTGTGTGTATGTATGATGTGTGTGAATATGTATCTACATGTCTGTCTGACTGTGTTTGTGTGTGTGTGTGTGTGTGTGTGTGTGTGTGTGTGTGTGTGTGTGTAGATCTGTATATGTCTGTGTGTCCGTGTGTTGCAATTGGGCCTAAGATTTATTTCCAGAATTTTAAAATTGTTCCGCACTGTAAGATCAGGTGTGAAAAGGAGGCCTCATGGGAACAACGGTGGGGAAGAAATGAAATAATTCGTGCAGAGCACAGGAGGATGCTAAACAAATTCTTAAGATGCCAGCCATCACAGAAATGAATCCTTTTATTCATCTACTCTATGATGTTGGCCATTTAAAGGTTATGTAAAATAAGATCACAGATTTAAGAAGCTAAAACAGGCAGGGCAGAAAAGGAGCTCTCCTCTGTATATCACCAACTGCTTTAGGTATTAAAACCCCAGGCATTTTAGATGCCATCTAAGCTCTTAGGGTCCTTTGTAAGAGTTGCCTTCGTTTTAGCAGTGAAGAGAGTTCATGGCATCGGACAGCAGCCCCAAACCTAGCTCATGACACTGAGCGTGGTGACACACACGGGTCCTTTGAGTGTTCCGAAAACTGAGTGAGGATCATGGGTTTGCAGATAACTTTGAAATAGACTGAATTACAGACTAGAATTACAAACTAGCCAGACATGTGTAGAGAGACTAGGGTCATTCTGTGTGCAAAGGCACAGGATTTATTAGACTCTTGCTAGATCTTGGGACTCTAAGTATGCAGCTGAGGAGAACTTGCATTGAGATACTGGCAAGTTTCAGCAAGGTTATCTGGAAAAGGGTGGTGCCATTTAATCCAGGAATGTTAAACGGCTGTTTGTATCCGAGCTTCCTCTTATTTTGCCGGAACACAAGGCTGAACTATTGCGGAAGGGGTGATACTTCATCTCCATCCTGAGGGCTGAGTTAATATCAATATTGAAGGCTAGATTCGCCCACAGGCAGTGGGGAGCCTACCCTCTCTGTTTAGTACATCACCCCTGTATCCCTACTATTGTTCCCAGCCCATTGGCTGTCTCCTTCACTCTCAACATCGAATCGGGATGGGTCTTAATCACTAGCCAGTCAGCGGTACACATTATGGGTTGAGTTTTAGCTCACCTGAAAAGTACAAGCTATAAAGGTTGCCTTTGGATTCCACCTAGCCCGCAGAATCCATAACTCTAACCATAATAGCTCTTGAGAAATGAACAACTTATAGGTGGTATTCTCAGGGACAAGAAGGGGGTGAGCAGAGGGGGGTTATGATCTGAGTGGCCCAACTGTTATAAAGTTCAGAAGTGTCCTGAGGGTGGCAAAATCATTTAGAGACATGAGATGACACTTCTTGAGCAGACATCCTCTCTCCACACTGACTTTACGACACGGATCGTCTCACTGAGTCTTCACACTAACCGAAAACAAATACGTGCCACTCCAATTATTTTTTAAGTGTCGAAGGAAGGCTAGGAAGCCACCTCACCCAGCAAAATGTTTGTCTTGCAGGCACGAGGGCCCGTGTATAAGCTCTAGAACCCACATTAAAAGGCCTGCAATCGCTCGATGGCCAAGCAGTCTAGCCTACTTAGACACTGAAGCCACTGAGAAACTCTGTCTTAGAAGGTAGATAATGATGCTAAAGAGCAATGCTGAAGGCTGGAGAGATGGCTCAGCGGTTAAGAGCACTGACTGCTCTTCCAAAGGTGCTGAGTTCAATTCCCAGCAACCACATGGTGGCTCACAACCATCTGTAATGGAACCGAACACCCTCTTCTGGTGTGTCTGAAGACAATGACAGTGTACCATGTACTTACATAAAACAAACAAATAAATCTTTAAAAAAAGAAAAGAGCAATACTGAATGTTGACCTGTGTCCTTCCCATACACACACAGTCATGTATGTAACCTTCATACCAACGAGTGCACAGTAATTAACATTGAAAGAAACCCATGTCAATGCAATATATTCCTTAAGATGCTCTATTTAACCGAAGGGAACAAGAATTTAAACTCAAGTCCAGTTGGCTTAAATTTTACATTCTTCTAATATATCAGATTATATCCTGTGGCAGTGCAGAACAAGTTCTTAGATGTCTATTTTTTTTAAGCCACATAAAAACTAATAATGCGAAACGAGCCCAGCTAAAGAGGCAGCAATGTCTAACTACCGGAGAGGTGGCATGGGGGCAGCGAGCCAGTGCGCTGGAGTGTGTCCAAACCTCTTAGCTGCCTGCTGCTCTCAGCCCCCCACACAGCACTGAAGACTTGTCTGCCACCAGGCACAGACGTGAAAGAGTCGCCTTGAGGCCTAGAAAATTATATTTATTTTTTAAATGGCCAATAATTTCAGCAATTCTGAGAAAAATGCTACTTGGGGAGCACACTCTTCCTCTTTCTCGCTTTCATTCTCCCTTGCTTTTCCTGATCCTGTCTTGTCTCAAAGTTACCAAGCACTCGCTCTAACTAGGCAACAACGATAGCTCTAGACAAGATGGGGAGGGGGCGGGGGAGGATGGCTGGTTTGGAAGCATAAATGAATGTCTCTACACTAGATGTCCCCAAATTATGGCATAGTTCTTGGATTTATTGTAGGTTAAATTTATCATAGGTTAGAAAAAAGAGACGCTTTGTTTTTTATGATGGGTTTACATTCTCTTTTTCTGTGCTCCTGACTCCTTGAGTAGTCCTCATTCTTCTGTATCTACATCAGTGATTCTCTTGCTGAACCTAAGCTTGGTTCCCAGCAGCTTACCTGGAATTCCAGTTCTGGGGGATCCAGTGCCCTCTTCTGATCTCTGTGAGTGCCTGATTCACATGCACATACCCACACAGAGCAATTCACACAAGGTTAGAAAAAGTCCTTTAACAGCAATTTAAAATTAACGAACACTAAGACCGGGACAATACAATACGACCTCCTTACCAACCCACTGTCAAGGGGTCTTTGTTCTCTGGGCACCAGTACTTCGCTTCTTGGACACCAGTCTCTTCTCTGTGCTCTTTATAAACGCCATGTTCGTCTGGGAACATGCAACACAGATAGAATGACAGCTTTAATTATTGTGGCTACATTGACAGCTCAGCAGGTACTTGCTCTACAAGCAAAGGGACCTATGTTCAGGTGCCCAATGCCAACACACGAGCCAAGCATAGCAGCAGGCCTGTAAGTCCAACACTAGGAAGGGCAGAGTCAGGTAGATCCCTGTAGCTCACTAGTCAGTCAGTCTTGCCAGAATGGTCAGTCCTTGTCTCAAAAGAATGAAGTGAAGGGCCACAAAAATGGCCTGATGATGTAAAGCAATTGTCACACAAGCCTGACAACCTGAGTTTGATCCCCAAAATCTGAATTGAATAAAAACTTACATACACCGCACAGCAGCAGATGTAAGAGGGCCACCTGACTGGCTTAAGGTATAGCCTGGCCCCTGAGACACTTTGTCCTCACCCCCAGCCCATGTGGCATCTGCCTCCCCCTTTAGCAGTGTGGTCTGACTAAATCTGTCAGCCTGTACCTACCTAGAATATGGTCCTAAATCTTGATATCTCACCTGCTCAGAACCCCTAGGCAGTAACTTCATTGCCTTTGATGGACGTTCGAAGATGAATCATGCAAATTTTGAAAAGAAATCATCCTGATTTCTTGAGGAAGAAAAAACAAGAGTGTGTGGGGGGCGGATAAAGTCTGACCTGAGGATAATAATAATAATAATAACAAAAGGCACACTCAGACAAGCAGATGAGCTTCCCTCAAGGTCGGTTGGCAGAGCTGCCCTAAAAGGTGACACTCTCACATTAGTAGAAAGAAGCCATGCAATTTAGACACAGCTAAATCAGTTCTGGGTTAAAAAGAATCAACCAAGCTGAAAAGGATACCCTCATTGCCCCAGACGCAGGGTGCATATTAATGTCTCAACGTCAGGCTTGAGGTACTCTGCGTAAGGCAAGCCAACCAGAAGTTAGCCTCAGAAGCCTGTGAGAGTGCTACAGCTGGGCCAAATCCCAAGTCCTTTGTAAGGGGAAGAATTCATCATTCCCTGAAACAGCCACCCTGAAGAAGGCTGCCATTGTGAGTTCTGCCTTCGTTTGAGCTCAATAAGGTGAAACTAAGGCGTGAGGGTAATAAAGAATAAAGATCTACACTTGGGCTATTCATGTTTTTAGAAAAACAAATTGCCACAAAATAGAAAGTGACTTTGACGGCGTGAAGACAGGTGCTTCCTGACGCTTTCAACATCAAGATGAACTTTTTCTCCCATCAACTAAAAAAATCACAGTGGGATGAAGGGGTCTAGATAGCAGTACTGTGCTGGTCTGAATGAGGCTTCTCCCCGCCCCCCATAGTCTCGTTATCTGAACAATCGATCCCAGTTGATGGCATTGTTTGGGGATGCTGTGGAAGGTTTATAATGTGGGATCCCAATGTAGGAAGTATGTCCTTGAGGGTGGGCTTTAGGGGTTTATAGCCTGGCCCCACTTTCAGTTCTCCCTTCCCTCCTCTCCACCCACCACCCCCTTTCTGATCCCTGAGTTAGTTTGGACAGCCAGCTTCCTGCTTCTGTCTCCATGCCTTCCCTTACTGTTGATCTTCCCCACCATAATAGACTCTACTCTGTCCTTCTGAGACTGTTAACCAAAATAAACCCTTCCTCCCTTAAGATGCTTTTGCCAGGGTATTTAACCACAGCAAAAGAAAAATAACCAATACAATAAATATAGTCAAACTCTTTTTTTATGATAGTAGTGTATTTAAACAGATGTGGGGTTTATGCTTGTTTGTGTGGTGTGTGTGCGTGCGTGCGTGCGTGCGTGCGTGCGTGTGTGTATGTGTGTGTGTGTGTATGCGCGCACAGTTGTGGAGGTCAGAGGATAGCCCAGGGGAGTCTGTTCTCCCCTTCTCTGGGATTGAACTCTGATCATCAGGTCTGGCAGCAGGTACCTTTAATCACTGAGTCATCTCACCAGCAGCCCAACATGTGGTTTTTAATCTTGGCTTTCCTAAGCCCACACTGAAAATAAATTATTTTTATAACACACGAGCATGGTTACAGCAATGATCAGGAGATCCGAAACCAGAAACAGGTCAGAGAATTGACAGCTAGAGCTGTGAGTCAAAGACCGCTGTTGTAGCTTTGTGTGACGAACACTGACATGCTTCTAAGAGAAACAGAGAGCACTGGCTTTCTTTCTTCCTGATACTGATCAGCCTGAAGTGGTAAAAGAAAAATTAAAGCAATCATATCCAGAAGCTGTTTTAGACATCGTGTTTCCAGACAACTTAATCCAAAGCTTGATGGGCGTTAAAATCTTCACCAACGACAGGCTACGTTTTACCTATTCTATCTGCTTTTCATACTCTGGGTACCTAAAGGAATCCTTGTTCCCACTTTGGTATGAGTGCACACCAAGTTTAAGAATATAATAAGCACATAATGGAGTGCTAGTCTTCTCTAATTCAAGAGAAGTCTCATGATGATAAGATATATTTTGCAAAAATACTCGTGTGGTGAAAGCAAATACTTCCTTTCATCTAGATATTAATTTGTAGTATCATTTTACATTACAACAAATTTAAACATATGGTGTAGTAACTGACAAACTTCCATAAATATTTTCTGTAAATACATGTACTTTTTTTTAAAAAAAAAAATGTGTTTGAGGTATACAAGCCATTGGTTCCTCACACTCTCAGCGCTTCCCTTCCCCAGGCCTTCTCCTTGGCATCCTCAGAAGTTGGTTTGAGTTCCTCCCAATGCCTCGAGAGGGCCCCAGACCATGGTTTTGGGGTTTTATGGGGGGGAGGGGTTGTTTGTTTTGGGTTTTTTTTTTACTCTCTGCTAAGCATTATCTGTACAATGAACAGAATAACTGCTATCACTCAGGGTGTCAGGGACTGGACACAAAGTTTAAATTGTGAAGAGAAGTCCTTGTCCAAGCCTCTGTTCCGGTTCCCCCGGGAGCAGAGGGCCCAGGCATAGATTGCTTTCCCGGTTCATCTTGGTTGTGCTTAGGAACTCTACATAGCCAGTTCCAGGCCAGCCAGGGCTTCATAATTTAAGTGTCTCAAAAAAAGGAGTGAGGGGCATGAAAAAAATTGAAACCAAGGCACAGGGGAAAAGTGAGGAAAATTGTTCTCCTAAAGGCCCAAGTGACCACCCGAGGAAGAGGATCTAGAACAAGGCGGTGGAAACATCTTCTGAAGGAAAGAGAAATTTCTTTGTTGGGCAAGATCTTTGTCCTTTTGGGTTTTTTGTTGTTGTTGTTGTTGTTGTTGTTGTTGTTGTTGTTGTTGCTGTATTTTGACCTTTCTCTTTTGAATCAGAGAGCCAACAGGTTTGGTTCTTTTGTCTATTTGCAGGAGGGAGCACTGGGGGGTGGAGACATGGCCCCGAGGTTGAGCACTAATTTCCAGAGAACTGGAGTTGGCCTCCAGCATTCCCAACCCCAGCTCCTCACAGGTTCTATGGATTCAAACTCCGGCAGTCACGCGCACACACCGTATATGCCCACGCTGCCATCTTCCCAACCCCCTTGATTTACTTTTTAAATACACTGAGAACTTGTTTAGACAAAACCTCGCCACGCAATATACCAATTGCCCGGCCTCAATCTCACCATATTCTGTAGGCTCTGCAACACACGTCATAGATTTCTCATTGAGCATGCTCTGTTAAGACAAGAGAGTATCTATAAAACTACTGACAGTTATGATGGTGTTCATTTAGTGATAATGAATAAAATGGTATTAATATGATAAATTTACCAATTCTGTTTCCACTAGAAGTTTGTGTGTGTGAGATAGTGTGTGTGTGAGTGTGTGTGTGTGTGCCTGTGTGTCTATGTGTGTGTGCGTATGTGTATGTGTGTCTGTGTATGTGTGTGTATGTGTGTCTGTGTATGTGTCTGTGTGTGTCTCTGTCTCTCTGTGTGTGTATGAGTGTGTCTGTGTGTCTATCTCTCTGTCTCTCTATTTCTCTGTCTCTGTCTCTCTGTGTGTGTATCTGTGTGGGTCATTGTGTGTGTGTGTGTGTATGTCTGTGTGTGTGTGTATGTCTGTGTGCATCTGTGTTTGTGTGTGCATCTGTGTGTGTGTGTATGTGTCTGTGCCTGTGTGTATGGAGAGAGAGAGAGAAAGAGAGAAAGAGAGAGAGAGAGAGATTACACAGGGTACACAGGCTATCTGGCAGTATATTAAATTCAAGAGGCCCCTTCTATCCCTGCAACTTTATGATTCCATGCATGCCTGGAAGCATACTACTCCATTCATTTTGCAAAATTAAATGTAATGCACCCCTGTATTATAGACTTGCCTCACTTCATATAAAAATCACATCCCTGAAAGGCCTTGTGTAAATTTAATTTGGGGAGAGCGAATTACATTTTAAATATAGTAGGCTCACCAGCTATTTAAAGACATGCTGTAATGTCTCACTTATACAATGCCTTTTTTAAATAAATAAGGATTTCTTTAAAGTAAGGCACCGTTATAAAGCTAATGTTCATGGATGAGCTATGGATAGTCTACCTCTGCTCTTAAATAACATGAAACTAAGTGCATGGTCATAGAAACTGTTGTAATGATCCAATGCTGACCGAAGGGAAAACAGTAGTATGTTAATTAACTTATCAGACATTGCTCTACTAGAAAGTCATTGAAGTGACATTTGACCTTGGCCTGTTTCTGACCTCATCTTGTTAACACAATTTCATGAACTGAAATGCAAGTCAGACAACCTCGATGAGCACATCTGGTTAATACCCACACACACACACACACACACACACACACACACACACACACACACACACACACACCCATCAACCTCCAGCATATATGAAGCAGAAGGTTGTAGAGACTTGCTGATTTCCTATGCAGATCTACTTTGGAGTAAGAGATAACATTTCAGAAAATTCACCGAAGATGATTAACCTAATTACAAATGCCCGAACATCACCGTGCTGAGTGGCAGACTGAACAAACCTGCAGTAGCGTTTTGTCTGTTAAAAGATTACTTTTGTGGAAGAACCGTTAGTTTGCTTAGACCCTTAGGGAGTGGCGTTATTGGAAGTGTGGCCTTGTTGGAGTAGATGTGGCCCTGTAGGAGAAGGTGCATCACTGGGGGTGAGCTTTGAGCTCTCAGAAGCTCAAGCCAGACCTAGTGGCTCACTCTCTGTTCTTGCTGCCTGCCAATCCAGATATAGAACTCTCAGCTATCTTTCCACCACCATGCTTCCCTCTGTAGTGATAATAGACTAAACCTCTGAACTATAAGCCAGCCTTAAGTAAATTTTTTTCTTTATAAGGGCTGCTGTGGTCATGGTGTCCCTTCCCAACTGTAGAAACCCTAACTAAGAAACCCTAACCCTAATTGGGAGAGGACCCACTCACCATGGCTGTTCAGAAACAATTGCTATTTATAGTTAATTCTGGTGATTTATTTCCTGACCCTGCATCATGCTTCAGCCACCCTTTCTGCATCCCTCACTTTTCCTTGGCTTTTATACAAGTTTCCAAATCCTAGAGCCTGTTGCGTTAAGACAGACCCACGCAGAAAGGTGTTTCCTCTATTCTGTAAACCTGAGAAACGACCAGGTACTGTTAAGGTGTCTGTGCACAGTCCTCCACCAAGAGTAGCCATGTTAAAGGCAAGGGGAAGGACAAACAATTGCCCCAGGGAGGGGGAAGGGAACCGTCTCATTTGCAGATCTGTCCTTTGGCCACTAGGTGGTGCCAGAGTGTGGGGCGATTCTAGGAAACGATGATCAGAGGGCAGAGTTTTCAAGGAAATGGCCCCGAAAACGACCAAGTTGTCCCAAGGAGAGATGCCCAGAGTGTGGGATTATTCCAGGAAACGGCACATAGAGTGGGATTTTGGTGATATGTCATATTTGGAAAGGGGGCTCTCGCAGTTCTGATTAAAGTTCATAAAATGAGGAGACTATGACATAATTCATTTCAGAAAGCCCCACACGCAATCACATTTGTTATTTTAAGAAGAAAGTTACAGAAAAAAAAAAGACCTATGAAGTCAGAAGCAGAGATTGAAGTGATACAGACACAGACCAAACGTGTAATGGATATTCCAGAAAACAGAAGAAGGCTTCTCCCCAAAGCTTTCAAAAAGCACGGCCCTGCTACCTCGACTGGAGATTTCTGACCTCCAGAATTGTCAGAGTGCAGATCTGTATTGTTTCAAGCAATTAACTTTATAATAAACTAACTACACTGCTCCATTGGTAAAGCATAATTTTCTCAATTTTAGAAATCATACTAAATTATGCCCTATTGTTCCCTCATTACAAAATAATTCACCAAAGGCAAGTGTTTCTTAAAATTTGTATCGGGTCAATTTTATTTGTTTTTATGTTTTGAATGCTGAAGAGAAAGCTCCAGAATCCTTGGAAGGTAGTCTACAGAATAAGAAACAAGACACCATGCATCTTGGTTAGGTTTCTACTTGCCCAAAAGTAACTTGGGGAAGAACGTACCTCTCCCTTCTCCCCAGGGGCTGTTGTCCACCAGCCCAGGGGAGGGGTGGTGCAGAGTTCAGACAGGGGGTTTGTCTTCCAAGACCACCTTCAGGGAGATAGCTCAACCTCCCCGGGCAAACAAGGGCTATGTAAATCTTAAGGAGTGAGTAGAGTGTACGTTATTGAAGAAGGTGGAGGCTTGGAAATGCCTCATTTACATGAAAAGGAATTCCTGGAACCTGTCTGGCAGGTTCTTAATGGGAGAGAGGAAGTTGAACACGTAATCCCGCCGTGCCCGTAGGCTATGTGACTTTCCTCAGAGGTTTTTGGCAGTTACAAGAGGGAAGAGCTGATTGGTCATAACACAGAGCGGAAGGGCTGAGCAGGACTTCTCTGGAGAATCATGCAGACGGAGCTTGCAGGAAGCTCTGTGCGGGTTGTCCTCTAGATAAAGTCAGGCAGAAGAGTCAGGTCTGTTGAGAAAGAGAGTCCACCATTTTTCAATGAGCTAGGAGCGTTTATCCAGACATGATGGACGGAGACCTTAATAGCAGGGTCTTCCAACCAAGGAAAAGGTTTATTTCATTTTAAAATCCTCAGGTCACAGTCCATCATGGAGGAAAGACAGGTCAGGAACTTAAAGCAGGGACCTGGGGCAGAGAACTAAGGCCAGGACATAGACAAACACTGTTTGGTGGCTTACTCCCCTTGGCTTGCTCACCAGCTTTCTTATATACAGTCCAGGACCTGTCTGAGGGTGGCACCATCATCTCCAAGGAGTTCTTCCTCCACAACAAACATCAATAAAGAAAACGCCTGCAGACTTGCCTGCAGGCCAATCTTACGGAGGCATTGCCTCCGTTAAGGCTCTCTCAGATCTGTCTAGGTTCCAACCAGCACACCACGTCATTTGCTCACATGACTAGGTTTCTGACTTTTGATCCTTCAACAGGGCATATAGACTCTTCATTCTTAGACTATAATCACCACAATACTTTTTTTTTTTTTCGTGTTCAAAATCTTAACTGGAACTAGACCTTCTTGTCAACTAGAAGGTTCTGGTCTGTTGGTGTCTTCCACTGGAGGCAAGTTTCGGAATAGTCCTCAGAAGATACTTGATACTGTAAACCGGGGACAGTTGGCGATTCTGTACATGTACTGGATTATTAAGTGGGTGCTAATGTATTACCTTGAGAACGTTGCGGAGTGGGGGTCTTAGCAGGACACATTGTGGCCGCCTTTTATTGTGTCCTTATAAGTTGGTTTTTATTTATCAATGTATTAATATGTTTTAACAGAGAGTCCCATGTAGCCTACTCTCTGTATAGCTGAAGATGACCTTAAATTTCTGCCCTCCTGTCTCTCTCCACCTCCCTAGTGCCAAGATTATACGCATGCGTTACCATAATTAGTTTGATGCAGGTACAGTGCTAAGACTCAAACCCAGGGCCTCATACATTCTAGGCAGGTGCTCTGAGGCTACCTCCCAGCTCACCATGCGACTGTGATTTAACATTAAATCTTTTCATGTTGCCTCATGAAGAATAGCCCCTGTGATTTATGTCATGTATTTCTACATCTCTAACCATAGAGAAGAATACGTTAAACACAGATCAGTCTTCCCCTTCCGTGCCTGCGAGGATGTACCGCCATCTTACCCAACAAAATCCAAAACCTAGCTTAGCAGTATGGCCCCTAATGGTCTTTAAACACTTTTAAAACCAATCTTCACTGGCCTGGAAATGGCCTACAGTGGATACCTACAGTAGAGTAAATGGATGGACTATAAGGGGGAAAAAAATCTCAGGTCTAGAAAATGACTCAGTAGATAAGAGAGCTTTCTGTGCAAGCTTGAGGACCTGAGTTCAAATCTCTAGCACCTACGTTAAAAACCAGGCATGGACATGCCTGCCTATGACTTCAGCATTGAACCACAGAGACAGGTAGATCCTGGGTACACACTGGCCAGCCCAGCCAGAGTGGTAAGCTTCAGGTTTACTGAGAGATCATGCCTCAGGAAGTAAGGCAGAAAATATAGAGGACACTGACATTTGACAACCTATATGCATGCACATGCACCATACACACTACACATGTAAACTCAAATGTATATAGCACTGACCTACATAACATACACAAAAAAGGAAGGAAGAGATGGGAAGAGGGAGGAGAGAAACCAAAAGGAAAAGAGGGGAGGAGAACAAAATCTACAGAGATTCCATCTGTGTGCATATACAGGACTACCAAAAACCGTACCTGGAGTGTTGGCTTAAAATTTACAAAATCTACATGTAGTGAGCTCTTTTAAATACATGAAAACGTTTTCATAGGAAATAAATGTCTCTCTAGGGACCAAAAAACACAGAAAAGTTTGGGTGCCATATCATTATCTTATTAATGTATTCTCAAAGCCCCCATTCACATCCAAGGGACTGTGTGTTTGAATGTGATGGGGGTGGCCAATGGGGAACAAAAACAATCACCTGAAACAGAATAAAATGCAAAAACAAACAAAAGTGGCACAACTGAGAGGGCAGCCTTTTCACCATGACTCAGAGCGTTGTCACCATGCCACCCTTCATCACCACACCATCATGGTCCTTCTCATGGAAAGAGGCAACCTGGTGTTGACCAGTGGCTAAGGAACTAGACTCCCCCTCACTCCAACACAACACCCAGAGACCATCTCCCGACACCTGGCATTGTTGCCATCCTTGCAGGGTTTGCCCTACAGCAAAATACTGTGGTGCTGGACTGATGGGGATGCTCTGGGAGGTAATCATATGTTTCATTGCACACTGGTAAATCCACACATCACATTCAAGTGTGTCTGCCACGCAGCTCCACCTCCTTTACTCTAATCAAAACCAATCATTAATTATAGCAATGCCAAAATTGTTCTGCTGGCACTAAATATATTTCGAGTGACATTTCATTGTGGTGATTTTTTTTTAAATGACATCAAAGGTTGGGTTTCCATTCCCATCAGTTGCTTTAGAGAGGATTTTTGTTCTTGCAGGCAAAGGAATAGAATAAAAATAATCTTTAAACTAGAGGCTCAGACAATGATAACTCCTGCAGAAGTATTAAAGGTAAATGTTGGACAAATGTATAAATGTCATAAAGTGTATGTTTAATATAAAAATCCTCCTGACTTCTGCTTGTTGGTTACTCCATCCCCAGGAACAATCAGGTAATCTATCACTAAATCCGAGATATTTCCTGTCCTATAACTGGGAATATTTTGGCGTGTGGTTTGGAGAAAACTAAACAGAGTAGAGGTGACCTTCAAATCATTCTTTAAATAACAATTGGTATAGCATTGGATGTCCAGACAGTGCTCTTTTCTACAGCATTTGACCTCTGCTTAACCTTATGAGATGAAGTTGCTGTCATCAGAGAGCAAAAGAAGAGAATGGATGATGTGTGCAGTCTCCAGGATGGAGAGAGGTTGGAAACCAGGTCTCTCCAGTTCCTAAGTCTCGAAACTTGTCTTCACGTTGAACCCCACAAGTCTATTAGCCTGCGGCTCCCATCCAATGTACCGCTCACGTTCCACTCTTCCCCTACATTCTCCATGGGTAGAAACGTGAATGTTCAGGGCTAACTTTCTGGGACGGCTGAAGCCCTGGCGAGTCCGACAGTCAAAGAGATTGAGAGCAGAGCCCAGCAGCCAGGCAGCAGCTGAGCCTTCTCCAAGGCAGGTGCGTCTGCTTGCTGAGAGCCAATGGCGAAGCTCAATGCTGTCTCCAGGAAAGTAGAAACAGAACAGGAAGCAGAGGTGGGAAGAATTGCAAGGAAGGTCATGTGTTGAGATCAGGCATTCAAAGGCATTCCTCTTGAGTTCAGACTTTAGAATTTTGGAGAAGCCCTGAATACGTGCTTCAGTGGTCAAGCCCAATGTAAAGGCAAGGGAGAGGAGAGACAGGGAAGACGGAGAGAAGAGCTGCAAAGAACGGAAGAAATTGCCAGTCGGCTGAGCCTGGCTGCCCACAATTCCGAAGCAGCTATCACATCCCTTTGTACCCAGTCGTCCCTGACCTCAACAGCTGCCTCTTCCTGCCAACATGGTCCCTGCCCAGTAGGACAGTCTATGGCTGCCAATGGGCCAGATTGTTTCCCCCTGCCCAGCTCTCAGGGGTGGGCAGTCACAATAGCAAATCACTTCTAGGGGAAAGAGCTGACGTGGATAGAATTTGCCTGAATGTCCAACATTGCCCATCCATGACCAGAAGAAGGTCACAGGGTGACTTTCAGTCCAGGATCTGGGCTGTTTAGGTGGCAATTGGCAAAGTTAATGAGCATGATGTGCTAAGAGAACACGTCTCCGTTCTACCCCAGAATACTGGACACACAGTTGAGCAGGTCTTCTGCTGAGATGGGAACTATTCCCACACATGGAGTTGAACACAGGCCCTGGCCTCCTGATGTGCCCTTCCAGTAGTGATTTATAGCTGGAATGCTTCCCAACACCTGGGCTTCTCTACTCAGGGTATCGCATCCCAGGAACACCTGAGCAGCCATCCCGCTGGAGTAAATACAATGCTCTTGCAGAAATCTCTGGTACCTCCTGGCAGGCTCCATACAGTCATGTGATAGGCAAACAGACCTGAGAGTTCCAGGGTATGTTCATCCCTTTGACGCTTTTGACACAATGTTTCCATCTGCAAAATTCATGTGAGAGAACCACACAAGTCACAAAATAAAACACAAGGACAACAAGGAAACAACAGGCTTATATCTTGAGTGTCTTGTGGTTTGAAAGTGTCTATGTTCCCCATAGATGCTTGTTTTTCAATGCTTGGTTCCCACATGCTGGGGCTGTTTAAGAAGGTTGTGGAACCTTTAAGAAGTACAGCCTTGATGAAGGAAGTGGGGCACAGGCTTTGAGATCATATAGACCCACGTCACTTCCTATTCGCCCTCTGCTTCCCGATCGTAAAGGAAATATGGCCAGCTAGCTTCCCACTTCCGCTGCCTGCCATGCCTTCCCCATCATGGTGAAGTGTGTCTCCTCCAACTGTAAGCCAGGAAAAAGAAAATGTTTCCTTCCTTAAATTGTTTGTCAGCCATTTTATCCCAGCAGTGAAAAAAGTAACTGGTGCAGTAAGTTAGTGATTTTATGTTGGGCCACATTCATAGCTATCCTTGGCCACGTGGAGCTGGTCGTGGTTAAACACGTCTCCTAATAAGTCCACCTGTCTAGTGTCAATGGCTAGAGAAACAGAAGAGAGTATGCCGGGATGTGTGGATGGCAGGTTTGACCTATACAAGGTGAAACTAGACAAGAGGAGAGAGAGATCCATCTGGACTGCCTTTGGACCAGGACTTATACAGGTGAATCTATAGGAACTGTAGGGGATGAGAGACACAAGAGACATGGCAAGAGGGCAACTGACAAGGGTTTCTGGGTTGGAAACAGAACCTTCCAGAACACCAGTGAAATGTCCAGACCCAAGATCAAATTCCTTGTCTGCTTATATTCATGGTGGGTCCCTGAGACTCTGAGCAAAGACTGGCCATACTGTAGATCATTTAGAACATAGGATGGCGCCATTTGTCGTGCATGGGGTTGCGGTGGATACCATCTGGCAGCATTTATCTGGGCCACGTGGCTCCAAACCATGCTTTTATTTACGCGATCCTTCCCCGGGGTGATGGGTCAGCAAACATAACCTTCAAAGGGGAAAGAAAATGAGAAATCACCAGACAGTTGGCTGTGTTGGGTGGATCCTAGGGATGATCATAGAGGGCAGGTATTCACTGTAGGTTACCAGAAACCTTCCCCCAACATTTCCGGGAAGTCCTAATCCAAGATGAGGAGTACTGCAAGATAACCAAGCAGGAGGTAAGGCTGGAGCTGAGCGTGTAAGCCAGAAAGCATAATGATATACCAGGTTGCTGGGGAGAGCATCTCCCACAGTGGGGCATCTTGGCTTCCTCTCTCTGCTCTGTGGTATGAAGGATTGCTATAAGGGTCGCACCCTACCTGGACTTCAGAATTCATGGTCTAACAGGGGAGGACAGGTACTCTGTAAAAACCTGGGTTTAATGAACATTCTGGAAGGCTCATAGGCAAGATTATTCATGAGTCCAAGATCCACTCAGGTACAAGGGAACCATAGCTTAGAAGAACCCAAGCTTGGTTTGTTCTTTGTTGTCATCTAGAAAAATGGAGTCACTGTGCTGAGAATTGATCCTAGGGTTTCCTATGTGCTAGGCAAGTGTTCCGCTCCTGGGCTGTATGTCCATAGCCCTCTTGATTCTTTTATACTTGGAAGCAGGTATCTCGGCTGGCCTTGAGCTCAATTTATAGCCCAGTGTGTGTGTGTGTGTGTGTGTGTGTGTGTGTGTATGTGTGTGTGTGTATGTGTGTGTATGTGTGTGTGTGTATGTGTGTGTGCATGCGCACGCACATACATGTGAGTATGTATGTATGTATGTATGTATGTATGTATGTATGTATCCTTTAATTAACTAGAGGTCTTTTCCTCAAAACTGAACCATAAGCCTAAGGTTCTTTCAGGAGCTGTTTACTAATCTTGTATTTGTGGTATTGAGAGGGTGCCCAATAAACTCACCTTCTTAGAATTTTCAAGTGGCTCTGGTCATTACTTCATTCAACAAACATATATTCACGGAAGATGAAAGATCTGCCCATAAAATCCTTCCAATTAAAAGGTTAGCAGCAGATCCCGGCAATGGGTTTTAATACAAGGCTCTCATCAGAGTTGAACTTAGCTTTCAACCTCCAGTTAGACAGGTAAAACCATGCCTTCGACACTATTTGTTATTTTGTCTCCCCCACCCCCACCCCCAGAGCTGAGGACCGAACCCAGAGCCTTGCACTTGCTAGGCAAGCGCTCTACCACTGAGCCAAATCCCCAACCTCCTAAATCTTCGAAAGAGAAAAACAGGATGGTGTTTATGTGAATGTCTCATCCCAGTTCAAACCCAAACTTTACTGAGGATTATCTGCTCTCACAGGAGCCCTGTTTTAGCAGAAAGCTTGACTGCCTCCCATTTCTCTCTTGACAGGTGTGAGTAACGCCGAGGCCCGGCAGCCAGGAAAGTCTCCCCACTTCAGTGCCAACTGGGTCGTGGGCAGTGCCGACCTGGAGATCATTAATGCCACAACTGGGAAGAGGAGCTGTGGGGGCTCATCCCGGCTCTGCAAGCACGTGTTTTCTGCTCGGTGGGCACGGCTGCATGGTAGGGTAGGTCGCACCGGTCCTTTCCGGGGAGAAAATTAGCTGTACCTGGGCTCGGGTTAAAACCCCGAGGAAGCTCTAGGAAAAAGAGTAACCTGGTCTGCAGTAACCGCGAAACAGGATGTGCGAAGTGGTCCCCAGGGTTACTGCTGCCCAGGAATTTCCTCCGTGCCCTCAGAGCTTTGCTCCCCAAATGAACCATCGGGGCTTGATGAATGTGTCTCTGTGAAATCAAGTTGCAAAGAAGGTTATTGGCGGACACCTAATGCCACCACACTAGGCCAGTTGGTTTGTGCAGGGTGTCATAAGAAAGGTATATAAAGAGGCTGGAGGGGGTTGGGGATTTAGCTCAGTGGTAGAGTGCTTGCCTAGCAAGCACAAGGCCCTGGGTTCGGTCCCCAGCTCCAGAAAAAATAAATAAATAAATAAATAAATAAATAAATAAATAAATAAATAAATAAATAAATAAATAAAAGAGGCTGGAGAGAAGACTCTGTGGTTAAGTGCACTTGACTTAAACTTGTGATTAAGTACAGTTTCAGAAATCGTGGCCACACACAACTGTCTGTAGCTCCAGTTCCAGGGGATCTAGTGCCCTCTTTTGGCCCCTGCAGGCACTGCACACTTGTGGTGCACAGCCATACACCCAAGCACACACATAAAATAAAATAATATAATTATTGATTGATGTTGTTCGTAGGTGTTGTAGTAGAAAGAGAAGCTCACAAGATGCTAAGGCTTCATTTTCTGAAGGAGCAGAAGGGTATAGCCTCTCAGGGAAGACGGACACCCAGCAAGTTACTTTCTTCAAACATTATACAAGGCTAATTGGACCTGGGAAAGGTTCCAGCTACCAAAGTTATCTTGCCCTTTGCAGCTCATGAGAGCAGACAACCCATATAAATCTCAATCCTTTTGACTATAGCTAGTCATAATCAAAAGTAAGAACTTCGGTTTTTGCCAGGAGTGTCTTCAGGACCAAGATTAGTGCAGCTGCAAGCTCTCACATATAATAAACCCTTACCTATACTTTACTTGGTGAAGTGCACACTTTCCAACAAGACAACATTTCTTCAAGTTCCAAACAGCCTCATAACAACTTCTCAGCCTCTACTGATTGACCCAAACATAGCAAAGGCTTTGCTGGAACAACATACTCAAAGCCACATACAAAATCTTTCATTTAAATCCAAACCACGACATACATAGTAGATCTCTTTCTTAAACATTGAAAAAGAGAGAGGGGATTTAATACTGTTCCAAGTTCATAGATAAAGAAATTACTCCTCAGAGAAAGTAGACAAGGGCTGGAAAGGTGGCTTAGTGGACTCGCCACCAAGCTTGAGGACCCAAGTTCAGTCTTCAAGTCCTGAGTGGTTAAAGAAGAGAACTGACTCCCACAAGTTGCCCCCTAACCTTCAAATGCATGTTAGGTCATGTACACACACACACACACACACACACACACACACACGCACACACACACACTCACACACGGAGGAAGGAAGGGAGGTAGAGAGGAAAGGAAGAAATAAAGGGGGAAAGTGGGTGATTTCCAACTGAATTTCAAAAATGTGACTGTCGGGGTTAGCATTTTCCCCAAGCCCAAAGGCTACTCATTTCTACCACAAGAATGTTTCAGAATCTGCTTCCACTCATCAATAGATAGCAACTACAATTGGGTGGTTAAAACTGAAATGCAGGCTTTTATGTGCTTTTAAAGCATAGCAGACTATAATTAAAAAATATAATGCAAATAGCAAAAATGGGCTAATGAAGAAAAGCATTTTGTTCATTTTTCTGTATTGGGATATAACTCAATCAATGAAACTCTTGCTCTGCAAGCACAGGGCCTTGAGTTTAAGCCCCAGAGATCATGAGAAAAGGTCCAGCAGGGTTGACGAGTAGTCCCAAAACTGGGGAGGCAGAGATTAATGGATTCCTGGAGTTAGCTGTCCAGACAACCAGCCTAGCCTAATCAGCAAACTCTAGGCCAATGAGAGACCCTGCCTTAGAAAAAAAGAGGAGAGAAGAGAAAGATAGAGACAGAGATAGAGAGACAGATAGAGAGGGGGAAGAGAGAAAGACAGAATAAAGTTGGCTGTTCCTGGAGAACAGTACTCCTGAGGTTGATCCATGGTCTTCATATGCACCTGCACACATAGGTTCACCCATATGACATGCACACCCAATAATCATGTCTGGATTTGTATATCAACCAGTAGAAAAGCAGATATACAAACACAAACACTTTTGTCTACCCAAAGAATGTTAAAGGTTGCAGTTATCTATTTGGCTGTAACTGTCTGCCTCTCTGCCCCTGCCTCTGCCCCTGCCCCTGCCCCTGTCCCTGCCCCTGCCCCTGCCCCCGCCCCTGCCCCTGCCCCTGCCCCTGCCCCTGCCCCTGCCCCTGCCCCTGCCCCTGCCCCTGCCCCTGCCCCTGCCCCTGCTCCTGCCCCTGCTCCTGCCCCTGCCCCTGCCCCTGCCCCTGCCCCTGCCCCTGCCCCTGCCCCTGCCCCTGCCCCTGCCCCTGCCCCTGCCTCTGCCTCTGCCTCTGCCTCTGCCTGTCACAGCCATGCAGATGTGGGTCTAGGGCACAATATGCTGCAGTCCTGATTAGAACTCTCTGCCTACACCATGCCTTCTCCCATGTCTCAGTTCTTCCAAAGAGTTTGGAAGGTTTGGGGAAGCACAGGCTCTTCTTGCTTGCTAAACAAATAGTCCTCTTCTTCTTGTTGTCCTCAAAGTGGACACATTGATTACAAACACTCTGGGGAGAGCCTGCAGTGTTATCTAAAGTTTCCCTACCGTGGGCCTGCCCTCTGCCTTCCTGCCCTTCCGTTGGGGAACTAAAGACATCAGTGATGTTCTCCCTGCCTCACCTTGTTCCACCTTTTGCCTCCTATGACTCTGAGGCCCAATAACATCCTACTTTTACTGCCTTCCCAGTTAACTAACAACATAACTCAAAGTCCTTCTCTCCTGCCTGCCACGATGCTGTTAGTACACAAACCCAACCTGGCAACCCTTCTCCACCTAATCAGGTTTTATTATCAATGCCATTCTGATTTTTTCTGGGGTTTGCTGGGTTTTCCTTTTGAGTTGGGGCCTTCTTATATATCCCAGGCTGGCCTTGAACATGGCTATCCTTCTAAGCCTCCCAAGTGCTGAGATTATAAGTGTGTGTCATTACACTCAGCTAAGAAAGCAGTGTGCAATTCTTAATAGAAGGTAAGTCACGTGTCCCATTATACATGTGTTAATCATCTAAACTTCCGATGAAGGAAAGTATCCTTAACAATCGGGTTTTTCACAAAATTTTCCAAGAAAACTCAGACAAATGCACTTTCGTTTGGTTTGATCTTTCACACGTATGTGTATGTGCGAGTTCATATGTTCATGGTAGAGAATGCATATGCATATGCACACGAGTTTGAAGGCCAAAAGTCAATGCTGGGTCTGATATAGGGTCTCTTGCTGAACTTGAAACCCACCAAGTGGCTGACTAGCTAGCCAGCTAATCTCAGGCCCTTACCTGTCTCCACCATCCCAGTGCTGCACAAACTCATCCAGCTTTTTACCTCATATCAGGGATCTGGACTGAGGTCCCCAAGCTTGTGAGCCAGGCACCTTACCAAATAAGCCATCTCCCAAAGCCCTGCCACTGTAGTGTTAGGAGAAGCAAAAGGTTGAGATTGAGCTAGTATTTGGCTTGTGAAACTCCTTGTGTTCACATGACAGGCTGAACAGACTTTCTCTTTCTTTCCACAGCTAAGCACACGGATCCCAGGCCACGGAGACACACCCTCCATGTACTGTGAAGCCAAGCGGGGGGCTCATACCTACCAGTCTGTTAAACAGCAGCTCTTCAAGGCTTTTCAGAAAGCTGGTCTTGGCACCTGGGTGAGAAAACCACCAGAGCAAGATCAGTTTCTACTAAGTCTCTAAGTCGCTAGACTCCTTGGCTATTGGACCAGAGTGAGATGCCCGGAGAGGATGAAGCCGTATGATGGTGTGGTGTGTCCATCAGTTCTTGACCTTTGTTCTCCTTCATTGTTTAGGGACACATGGCCTCATGTGTGGATGAGAGACTACACTTGAGTTTGGGTCCTGCTGCTTCTCCCTGGGCTGTTAGCTCCAAGTACCTGTCCACCATAGCTAGAGATAGAAGCATCATTATATCAGCCCCATCCCTTACTGGGTGTCAAAAGGAAATTATCTGTCCAGGCAAGGGGAGCCCAGAGGCGAGACTGAAAAGTGGTACTAAAGTGGAGTATCATGCACCTTCCTCTGGGCTTCCCTCCCCTTCCAAGGGCCTCTCTAGTGGTGTGATCGAGTCTCACCAGCACAAGTTTATATGGCACTTCAAGATAAGCCACAGGTGAACAGGAAAGCCATGGCCTCCCCAACTCCAAAGAATCCAACAGGAATGCTATGTTGTTCTCATTATTTATTCAGACCTTTCCAACTTTTTTTCAAGGACTTGAGACAGACAGTGTTGAAGAGCAGCTAAGGTGAAAGCTATGCTTATGACACAAAGGGATAGTTACCTGAGACAGGAAAGAGTCATGATCGATGAGCTAAGAAAACTCTGTTCTTAAACTGGTCAATGCTAGAATGTTGCAAACAAACCCAAGCCTATCCACTTGATGACAAGGTCTCCATTGCTTTTCACAGACAATGACAGCCATGGAAGTGAGAAGTCTAGGGTGGTTAACCACTACCCAGTAACCTCTCTGCTAGGTACGAGTAATGAAGCCGAGTCTTAGATCAAATTCTAAATTTTTAAGTGAATTTTTATTAGAAAGAAAACACACACACACACACACACACACACACACACACACACATATACACACTCACACACGCATGCACACATACCACTCAATGCAATCTTTAGGTCGAGGAGCTACATGCTCTCAATCAATCATTTTAGGTTGCTTGATCATCATGTTGCATGAAGAAAATAACAATGATGATGATGTCTTACCATAGCGGCCAAAATTAAAGGGACAGAGTCATGCCACTTTTAGAACAGGCATCAGCGTTCATGGGTAGACATAGATTTCTTTAATATTTAGCCTAGATCATCATCCCTAAGAGGGAAAAATTACAGGCCAGGGGGAGGCATGCTGCTAACCAATGTTTCTTGAACTAATTGTTTTTAAACACTCGGAGCTCGTTTCTAACATTCATCAAGCTAGTTAACACGTGTCTAATCTTTTCTATTTTAAGAAATCCCGTCTGATGGGCTGGAGAGATGGCTCAGCAGTTAGGAGCATTTGCTGCTTCCATAGAGGGCTCTGGTTGAGTTCCTAACTTCCGCACAGCAGCTCCATACATGATTTCAGCTCCAGTGACTCCACACATCCATGCAGTACACCTGTATAAATGCGAGCAAAGTATCATAGACATTAAGTTAAAAATAAACAACTCCCTTTTAATCCCATCTGAGATGCATTACAGTTTCTGTTTCATTTTGTTTTGTTCCTAAAGTATAGGAGAAACCACTTCTAGGATGTGGGATTCTTGATTAGAATTCCAGCTCCTCGGTCCCCAGTAAATTTCAACCATTACATCATGTCTCATTTATCCCATCCTATATTGCAGATATCATAAGAATGCAGCAAGCATGAAACACATTGAATTGCCGCTATCTGGTTCGATAAAAAAGAAGAGCAGAGATATTAATTCCTTGGATTTAATATGAGATTGCATCACTAGTGTCCTTTGAGAAAAGAATATGAGTGCCATTATAGGAATACTTTCAAGATAAACTTTCAAAGACATGCAGTGTTTCTGCAAATAAGTGACTCGGGTCACTCGTAGATGCAGAGGAAAGTGGAATCTTAACTCAGGGTAAAGGCTAAGATCAAAAGGCCAACTTACAGGAATCTCAGATACTTGATATATCACTAGAAGGAAGCTTAGAAACCCAAGAAACCTTGAGAGCTGAATGTGGCTTAGCTGCAATCCTTCAACCGTTAGGCACAGTTACTTCCTGGCTGGACTCTATGACCCACCCTCCAATCATTTGTATTCTGAGCTGTTGGATGAAGAGCACACAGCCCTTCAGAGACGTGAGCTCCAAACGGTGTCGTTGGTTATAAAAAAAAAATAATAATTGGCATTAACTTCGAGGTCTAAAACAAGATGGAAAGAAGCAGAATGGGCCCCTTTCAGATATTCTCATGAACACCCACATTTTGGCCACTGCATGAGACAGAGAAAGCAGTTGCTGCCCGGCACCATCGTGTGCATAAACTCCAGGGCTAGGTCCATGACTCACGATGTCTAAAGCACTGGTTTTCCAAAAACAACCCGAACTCTCCTAAAGATGATTTTCTCCTTCTGAACGGAGGATTCATTCCACCCCTGGGCACTAGCATAGAGATTTGCTTATTTATTGTAGTTACATGTATGTGTGTGTGAGTATGTGCATGTGGGTGCAGGTGCCTGCAGGAGGCTGAAGAGGGTGTCAGGGCCACTGGAGTGAGAATTACAGGCAGATGTGAGACACCCTGTGTGGGTGCTGGGAAGCAAACATGGGTCCTCTGGAAGATGCTTTTAACCACTGAGTTAACTCTCCAGTCCTGAGAATCACTTGTTCAGCCAACAGGAGACTCCTATATAGGAGAGCTAGGGGATCCACAGTTTTTATAGTGGTAAAAGAATGTTTTTAACGCTACAAGTGCAATTTTAAGAAACTGGGGATTTTCCAAAGAGACCTTGTGGAAAAAAATTTTTAAGTAGTTGACTATCTTGCAAGATACTTGTCAGAGTGAGTGTGAAATAAAGGAGGTGGGAGGAAGGAGGCAGAGGGTCCCTGGATCTCTTCAATGAAAAGAGGTGTACTGAAATGATCCAAAGTGAACCCTGCCACATGCTTGGAAGCAGAGGTCAGGGGAAGACGATCTTCAAGAAACTGG
This sequence comes from Rattus rattus, assembly GCF_011064425.1. NCBI lineage: Eukaryota > Metazoa > Chordata > Mammalia > Rodentia > Muridae > Rattus > Rattus rattus. The sequence goes on from NC_046167.1 coordinate 22,473,637, forward strand.
AAAACACAAAGAGGTATTAAGGACGAAGAATGAAAGGCTTGGGTACATTTATTATCTGAAGCAGGCAGGTAGCTACATCAGGATTGCACACCTCTACCATATTGGACCATATATGTGTAGCCCTTAACCTGCAGAAACACCACCCACTCAAGAAGTAGCCAGGCACCGAATCTGGTGTAGGGTCTGGTGTGCATAGATGTACAGGGTGTGAATGGCATAAGACATTGGGCATAGCATCTAGTGTACGTGGAATAAACCCTGAAAGGGTCAGTGGCAACACTGCTGTAGGCTTCCTTGCATTTTAACTACTGAATTAGTGTCTTGGGGGTGCCTCAGCGACACCCCTTCTGAAGTTTCCACGAGAGTGAAACATAAATAGGTGATATTTATCTATTAGTCACTCTGAAAACAAATACAGCCAAACGAATCCAAAAGAATGTGGTTAGAATATAAAGAGGGCAGGCAGGCAGCTTAGCCACCTTGACTGTTTCTTATATATCTGATTTATCCCAAAGCCATCCCCTCCTCCCCTCGCCCAATCTCTTCGATCTTCACACCCTTCGTTTTCAAATCCTCTGTCTTCTGTATCTACCCCCTTTGAGTCTCATTCCTAAACTCCACATAGGAGTCAGCATTATCTTTATCTGTCTCCAAAACATATGTTGCTTTCCTATTGGGGAGATAAGCACATTAGGGTTTCCTGCCTGGCTCTCAGTCAAAACACCAGTGTCTGATCATTTGTGAGCCTCCCCACAGGACTGAGGCCCATGGTAAAGGCCCCAAGGACACGAAAGCACTGCTCATTCACCTGTAGCAAAAGATTTCACAACAATGTAAAATATCAAGTTATTGGATTTAGGATTTCTTTGGATTGGGGGTTTTGCCAAGGAAAAGATTTGCAAGTCTCTAACAATCGTTTCCTTTTGATTTCTGTGCTCCTCTTAGAACCTGTATATATCTATCATGCTATGATTGATTTTGTGATGTCTTTTTTGTCTCTCACAGATGTCAGGCTAAGTTGCTTTTCCAAAAGATGCATAGCTCATATTTTTTTCCACATAATTTCCTTCTCACGGGACAGTTCTTATCAATAAATTTAAGTGCTTTTTTTGTATAGTGTTTACCATATTTGATGAGCCATGAACAGTAAATACATAGTAATACCAATGCCCAGAATAGAATAGTTACAGTATTTTGATGAAATACTATTTTTAGATTATAAATTTCAAGACGAGTCTATAGTATCTTGTTTTAAAAAAAAATTTAAAGAGACAATTGAAATTTAAATATAGTAGACTTTTTTTTACTTAGGGAAACTTCTATGATCACTTTTAAGAAGCCATTCTAACAAAATGACCCAATTGGCCCGAAAGATAATAATGACCACTTTCTAATAGCAACCAAAGGAAATTTAGAAAATGTCTTTCCTTTTTCCGTGCTACCATTTGACTGCTGTGACCACTGCTTCCCGCCCACGTCTCAGCATTCAGCAAAGCCTGTTTCTCCATCACTCCTGTCGAGGAGAGTTCTCAGAATCTACAATCTTGTATAGGACTAAGAAATCGACCATGCTGAACATTTCTAAAACTACCCCCAGCTCTGGATGTTTACAGAGTTCGTGAAGGAGTGGAGAATTCAAAGTGCTGCCCCGGGAAAGGTGATAGCACCAAAATCAACCTTTAGCTGGGGTGTGGGGCAGGGAAGTGATAGGGGAAACATGGGGTGCAGATCGTTATATTCTATGGATAGAAGGCTTGGAGGGAGCAGATGGACTCCTGGGCGCTGTCCATGGTTCTGACTCGTAGTTGATCGTGGAAACAACTATTTTTGGGAATGCTAAGGTATCGGTGGCTCTTGTTAAACTTCTTCCACATTATGAAGCAGATAAGTGATGCTGGAGAAATAAGGAAATAGACGCAAAATGGCATATGTGGAAGCCACCGGAGAGATGCCATAGAGAACAGAGCATTGTCCCCATACAGTTCCTCCCACCCCAAGTCTGGGAAACCAGAAAACGAGGTTGCTCATTCTCCCGGCAATTCTACTTCTTTAGACTCACTTCTCCCTTCCCACCACCACCTTCCTTTTGTCCGTGCTTCCCTCCTGCTAAACGTCCGCTCTGTTTGTTCTGATCCCCTGGTGTACCCGAGAGAAGTGAAGTACCAGACAGACTGCTGCTCAGGGTCAGGAAGCTCCCTATGTGTTCACGTGATAGCGTGACTTGGGTGGATTTACAGCGATCCTTCTGGACTCCCAGAGCATGTCCATTTCATCTGACCTCTAACCAAAAGAATCGCCAGTGGCCATGTCGCAAGAAATTTCAACCAAACAATAGCGCCCCTGCAGGGAAATGTACAGTCTCAAAACCTGGAGAAAATACCACCTTATTTCCCAACTCGTGTTTTTTAGAGGTTGGAGAGATGATACACCCTTTTGAAAATAAAAATAAAAAGTATCTGGATTCTAGTGCCTCTTTCACGTGGGCACCCAATTTCTATCTCCCAGAAGTCTGTGAATCAATTTAAAGAAATCTTTCCCAACAGTGCCCAGCTAATTTTCAGCACTTTTTAAGTAAAATGAACATTTAAAAAAAGTCCATTCTTAGTTGAAGGTATGTACATTAAAAAAAGCATGATTGAATGGCAATATTGTATCAATGGATGTATATTTGTAATATTTGTAAAATAAAAATCCAAAACCTTACAATATGAATTTACACATGTTAATTTGCCTCTTCTAAGTTCTGTAAATTGCACTTTGGTGATACCTGATAAGTGAATGTTTCTCTTAAGTGAATAAAAATATCAAGTAAAGTTGTTCTTTCCTGGATTGTCTGGCCTTTTTC